>NC_138303.1:103625000-103875000 GCF_965601325.2 Salmo salar | reverse complement strand
GAGAGAGATAGACAGAGATACACAGAGAGAGAGAGATAGACAGAGATACACAGAGAGAGAGAGAGAGAGAGAGATAGACAGAGATACACAGAGAGAGAGAGAGAGATAGACAGAGAGATAGAGATACACACAGAGAGACACAGAGAGACACAGAGAGACACAGAGAGACACAGAGAGACACAGAGAGACACAGAGAGACACAGAGAGACACAGAGAGACACAGAGAGATAGAGATACACACAGAGAGATACACACAGAGAGATACAGAGAGACACAGAGAGACACAGAGAGAGAGAGAAGAGACATTGAAGGTCCAGAGTGCCTACCTGCTGTGCACCACGATGGCAGCTTTGGGCATCCCGGTGGTCCCAGATGTGTAGATGTAGAAAAGACGATCTGGAAGACAGACATATGGGGAGAAATCAATAAAAACACATAACAGACATACAATAGAAAACAGTGGAGAAAGCAGTAAAACTAGGGGCTTGATTGATCTTGCCTGCCGAGCGCAACGGAATACTCCAGAAATGGCAAACACTGCACTTTAAACAGGTTCAATCAAACACTGCACTTTAAACAGGTTCAATCAAACACTGCACTTTAAACAGGTTCAATCAAACACTGCACTTTAAACAGGTTCAATCAAACACTGCACTTTAAACAGGTTCAATCAAACACTAAAACATTTTGGAAAGAAAAATACCATCTGAGTCCAGGTCTGGCTCCTTATAAAGTGACAGTATGATTGGACAGATTGTTTGACTGACCAGTGAAGCAGCGGTCTGGTCGGATGGGCAGGTGGGTCGGCGCGGCATCCAGTAGAGGCTCCAGGCACTCTGTCCCTGCAGGGACACGTTTGGGGTCCCAGTCCCCTGAACACAGCATCTGTACTGTCTTCCCCATGGAACTGTGGACCTCACACACCGCTGTAGGATAGAGGGAGGGAGGACGGGGAAGAGAGAGAGCGAGGGAGAGAAAGGGAGTGGGAGGTAGAGAGAGAGAGAAAGAAAGGGGGCGATAGGGAGAGAGGGAGAGAGAGAGAGCAAGACAAGACAGGAAAGTGATCTTAAAGTTAATGTCACAGAAACAGAGAATCAAATAAAACCATTATACTGGTTTCCCACACCCAGATTAAGCCTGGTCCAAGACTAAAAAAATGTAGTCCAGCACTAGGCTACAATGTAGTCCAGCACTAGGCTAAATCTACAGAATGTCCAGGAATGGGCCTTTAGCATGTACAATTTCCTTAAATAAAGATTTCCAGCCCCCTGTCCATCCCTCCATCCACTACCTCCCTCCATCCGTCACTCAAACAATCCCACCAGCCACCTGTCACTCAGCCACTCCATCCCGCCACTCCCTCCATCCTGCCACTCCCTCCATCTGTCACTCAAACAATCCCTCCAGCCACTCCCTCCAGCCACCTGTCACTCAGCCACTCCCTCCCGCCACTCCCTCCTTCCATCACCCATCCTCCCGTCACTCAAACAATCCCTCCAGCCACTCCCTCCAGCCAACTGTCACTCCCTCCATCCCACCACTCCCTCCATCCATCACCCATCCTCCCTCCATCCATCCCCTGGTCCTCACCCTCGGTCAGCTCGCTGCCGAACACCACAGCCTTAGCGTTTGAAATGGTGACGCAGTGCACCAGGGCCTCCAGCCGCAGGTTAAAGTTGATCAGAGCAGCCTCCACTCCTATCTTGGCCATGCCCAGCCAGAGGCCCACATACTGGGACCGGTTCTCCATGAAGAGAGCAACCACATCCCCTTCCACAAAGCCCCTCTGGAGCAGCAGGTTGGCCACGCGGTTGGAGTACTCGTCCAGCTGCCGGAAGGACCACTTCTCGCCTGTGCCCTCGAAAATGAGCGCAGTCTTGTCCCCATGGCGACGCACCGTCTCGGCGAAGATCTTAGGGAGGGTGTTTCGTTCCTTCAGGTGACGATTGACGTTTGACTTCACCTTGAGGAGGACGCCTGCCGCACTGTGGCGGAGAGGGAGGTTAAAGAAGGGCTGAGAAACAATAACTCAGAGAACTAAGAGCCTAAAGAGAACATGACGTTAATCTGAATGCAGAGACATGGTGGTAAACTAGCCGGACTTGAATGCCCTAATGAACACAACCCTGATGTTGATTTGCATGGCTTTCCTGTGAGGAAGCAATAAACTACATTAAGCAATCTATGATGAAGCAATACATGTCTTGTTTCTGGGATCAAAGTTCAAATCCAGAAAAAGCTTCCAATTTACATTGAGAAACAAATACGCTGATAAAACTGTAGCAGGTCATTTTATAACTGTGGCAATTCTTGAGCAAACAGACATCAATGTCCATTTAAAGACTCATTAGTTAGTGCAACAGCGGCTTGTAAAATATTGTAACACCAAGGTTTGTTTCGCTCTCCAGGACAAAGTCTAAATAAGCAATAAAAACATCCTATTCATGAGGATAGGCTATATATGACATTTTCACAAAGCTATACATGCCTCCTGAAAGTGTTTTTCTGTATGATTTGAGTGGGAGTAGTACTCTTTGTATTTTACTGTATATAAAAGTTATACCCTTTCTATTCATAAGCTATACAGGTCCATCGAGGTTTGAGGTTGTCCCTCTGAACGGGCAGGTTTAACTGAAACCATTCCTATGGGGTGAGTCACTCAAGGGGTACGAGGCGTCTCTCCAACCAGCGACTACTTCCTCTTAAGTTTTATTACTAAACGGTACAGTAGGGTAAAGGGAAACAGAGCCCCTCACATGAGTCTCACAATAACAGCCAGTCACCACTACTACTCTTTTAACACTATCGTGCAGATCCAAACTGCACTGTGCTGGCTCAAATATTTTATTTTCATTGTCCTATCCTGCCTGGTTCCAGCCACTATGGTGGACCCCTACCCAGACAAGGGTAGCAGAACTCGCCTTGGTTTGGCGAGTTCTGCCGATTAACAACCGATTCAGATAGGAACATACCTTTTTCTATCTCACTTGCAATAATATTTTATTTAACCTTTATTTAACTAGGCAAGTCAGTGAAGACCAAATTCTTATTTACAATGACGGCCAACACTGGCCAAACCTGGATGACGCTGGGCCAATTGTGCGCCGCCCTATGGGACTCCCAATCACAGCCGGATGTGATACAGCCTGGATTCAAACCAGGGACTGTAGTGACACCTCTTGCATTGAAATGCAGTGTCTTAGACCTCTGCGCCACTCGGTCTAAGACATGATAAGGTTTATTCCATTAGGGACTAACGTGTCGGCCACACGGGTTTCATCATGGTCATAGATGAATCACATAATAAACCAACCTATAAATTAATTTATTATGTGATTCATCTATGACCATGATGAAACCCGTGTGGCCGACACGTTAGTCCCTAATGGAATAAACCTTATCATTTATTATTGCTTGAATGTGCAACTACTTGCACATCTATCACTCCAGTGTTTAATTGCTAAATTGTAATCATTTCACCACTACGGCCTATTTATTGCCTTACCTCCCTAATCTTACTACATTTGCACACACTGTATATAGATTTTTTATTGTCTGTATGTTTGTTTATTCCATGTGTAACTCTGTGTCGCACTGCTTTGCTTTATCTTGGCCAGGTCGCAGTTGTAAATGAGAACTTGTTCTCAACTGGCCTACCTGGTTAAATAAAGGTGAAATATATATATATATTTTTTTTTTAATTGAAAGTGAGATAGGACATTACTTCTCTGAATAATCAGGTCGACGCACCACAAACTTCACTCCAAGTAAGGGTTTTTCTTGTATTTTGGTAACAACTGATTCCCCTTCCCCGAGCCAGACACTTCAGAACATTGAAGCGTTACGACACCAATCCAGACCTTTCGGATCAGAACATTGAAGCGTTACTTGGGTGCAAGGGGAAGTACCTGTCACCATGGTGAACGGATCACAACACTAGCTAGCTTTGACTGTGAACTCGTAACACAGAGAAACCTCAGCACCTGTCCCTCTCATCTGTCTGCTTTGTCTCTGCTCTCCCTGCCACGTTTAGTCTCGTTTGTCCTTGAACATTCCGCCATACATGACTAACTCAACATTCCCTTCTGTAACACACGTGAGCTTTTGTCTCCTCTGTGGCACATTCCTCCTTGTCTTACAGGAATGTGCTGCTTTTCTTGTTGTAGACAATTAAACTCCTATAGTCCTAACCATGGTGAAGGTATCTGTTGTCTAAATGTATTGGTTGTTTAACGCCATTAAAACCCGAGGAGCACTGACGCACGTGTTTCTGTAAACATGCTTCTGACTTGCAGACAGGTGTAGACAGGTCCACACTGACATACACCCAACATCACACACTATACTTCCACTCACTGTAAATCTCTGCTGATGGTTTTGGCGAAAATGAGTAGGAACTTCCAGCCTCCAGAGCCCAGGTAGAAGATGAGGATGGAGGGGAGGACCTGGAACCAGGGCAGGCCCACCAAGAGACGGAGCAGGAAGAGGAGGACGGTGCAGCAAGCCAGGCGCATCATCCTTGAGAGAAAGGAAAACAAGTCACGGTTAATGTCATCATGTTACATCCATTTTCTAGACTGAGAATAACAAGAGTCTCGATCAATGGTTCCACATTTCTGAAAGAGAATTAGTCAATTTGGCTTTTGCAAAGGACACCTTGCTTCCTTGTTTCCCTCCCACTAAACAAATGTTAACAAGCTGTTCTAAAGCTTGAAAAACTATAATTATAAATGACAAAACACATTCACTTTTTTTTCTCTTCTGTTCTAGCACAGAGGTTGCACTCACAGTGAACCTGTGGTGTGTGGTGTGTGGTCTTCTCTACTTCCTTAGTTGAAAGCACTTGTAGTGCTCTCTGGATAGGAGTGCCTACTGAATTACTAGCTAATATATAAAATGTACCCTTACAATAGGTCTACAGCCTACAGTCTGACCTTTTGCACTAGATGAGTGTCACCACCAGGTACGGTAATTCATTTAACCTTCTACTGCAGTGGGCTAAATCAGGGTCACACAGAGTGGTTCTGGGTAGTCTTAAATCTATTTTGAAACAAAAGTATACACCTCACACACATTGTTATGGGCTTAGAAAAAAGACAATTGTACCATGTCAGATATATAGTTTAAATGTATTCCATTTTGAGTTTCCATCAATATAATACACTTTATATAGACATCACAGAAGACTGAAATATAACAAAACTGTTTGACATAGAAAGACAGGATTTTCATTAAAAAAGTAATTATGAAAAATATTAAAAACTTTCCACCCAAGAGGCCAAAGAGGGTGCTATTGGTCATTGACTGCAGGAAAGGGCTACAAAGGGTGACCAAAAACACCACCTTTGCTACCTCCAAGCCTTTCCTGAGATGGAATCACATCTAGTTGTGGTAGATTAGTTCTGTTCATCCAGGGTTTTCTCCATCAGGTGGAGGGACCTCACTTTCTCTGTTCTAAATCTCTACCGTGGTTCCCTCTTTACCCCCCCCCCCCCCCCTTTAAAAGGTGTTCCTATTTATTTATCACTTTCAGAATTAGACCACTACATGCAATTATGGATAGGCCTTATGCTTGTCCGTCTCTGCAAGGTCCAGTTTGTGACTGTCCTAACCAAAGAAGTCTTCCTGGCCAGGTACCAGGCCAGCACCACAATCGATGTAAAAACTAGGCCAAAGGTACAAGGTATATGTTGGTATCAAAGAATTATACAATTGGCTTTGGACCAATAGCGTCATGTCGGTATGCAGCACCGGAGAGAAATGTAGTTTATTATGGTTCTTGTCTGGACATCCTGTCCATTTACAACACAAGCTTGGGCTCACAGATTACATTAAAATGGATTATTTACTGTCGGACACAGAGACTAGAGCCAGCACAGATCCAGAGGACACATGCGGTAGCAAAAGTTGGTACCTGTGTCAACAAGAGCATATCATTTTTGCTTACGAGATATACATTTCCGTTATGAAGGGGGAGCAGGATAGTTATGATCGCGTGCGTCAAAGTGCTCATCATCAAGACCCACTCTGCGCCACGAGGGATATTACACGCTCTGGTCAACATGGCAATACAAACATTTATAATGTAGCTTAGGCGATGGCCCTCAATAGATGGTGAAACATTTCTGCGATTAAATAATATGACTATTTACTTGGCTATAAATCATCATCATCCAACATCAGGGAAAAGGTGAACGTTTAATAACCTGATCTATAAACTATATGGTTTAACGCACCGTAGCGGTATAGAAGCAGCAGTACTGCGGTAGTGGAGAGAGAGGGAGAGAGAGAGAGGCGTGCTCACTGCTGATGGGAAATACATCAAATAAAAAAAGCTCGAGCCCATCACCAGCAGCTACGCCATGTGCGCGAGCCTACCAAATATAACCTAATCAGAACCGCTACATCTCCATTCGATCGAACCGTAGTCCATTTATGATAAGATGATAAGTGGAGCGCAACGAACGGCACACTAGATTGGAGCGGTGGCTATCCGGTAGCCTCTAAATGTATTGTGTCAACGCTGCTGACTGCATCCCGTTTTCCGGCACTGATCGCTGTATAAAACATGATGGTCGGCCTGCATAACGGAAAAATAAATGGTCCAACAGAATCAAACCTGGTCCATTCAAACACAGGCTTCCTTCCATATATACACTGGCAAGGTTGATAAAGGACAGTTGGGTGAAGCCTGAGATATTCAGACTTCACTAGGCTAGGCTACTAAATAGGCTAATAATGGATCCGGAAACCCAGACCATTGAATGATATAGAAATTACAAGTGTTATGAGGCCTACCTTGTTTCACGTCCCCCACAAACACAGTAATGTGCGTATTACACCGGACGTGGAACTCGTTTCGTACAATTCCACCTTGATTGGTTTAGCAAAACCTTCCACCACTCTGGCGTCTACTTGCACATTGACAGACACAAGGGTCTCCGATAACAGCGCATTGCCCCCCCTCCCACGTATTTATATCAAATTTGCCTGCCTCCTTGGTTCGACTTTGCCTCTATATAAATCATCCGTTCATTCCTATCGCCAGTACAATTTTTTTCAGTTTCATTGTAGCAATAAACTCGCTCGCTACAGTAATTCGAATGACCTTATCATTTTCTTAGTTGAGCCGTCCTCCGTATCCACCGGTATTATGTGTAAGCAGCGAAGAGTGACTAGCTCTAGGACCAATCATATTACCCACAGTTTATAATTGCTTCCCATAGAGGTGGAGCTTGCTACAGCATAAATTTCACAATCAACGAAATGCGGCCCTTCTTTCGACGAGTGAGTGCACGTCTCATTCCAGCCGGTTGTGACACCGACACGGGCCTGCTGCGGGACTGTGTGACGCGCATTAAACCCACATAGCCCAAATCGTATGGGTGGGGGAGATTTGCGTATACAGTCATACCACCACCACTCGAGGAGCCGCTGGTGAACGTTGGAACTGTACCAGACCTGCGCAAAACGGCAGTCCTATTCCTCCTATAATAAAACACAGTCCTCCACTAGAGCGCAACGACGCAGCATTGGCACAGTTTGGATGCTCGGATATGGACCGAGGTGCAGAGTTCAGAAAGGCATTATTTTTTACACCATAACCGCATCCTTCTATTGCAGTACAGTAAGTCACTGCAGACAACTGAATCTTTAAAAAGACTGATAAAATGATCACAGGGTAACATTTGATCATTACAGAAAGCCCTTTTTGACTAGTATTATACAATTCTTATTCAATGAGGGTGCCTTGCGGTTGCTTGCTATATCCTATTTCTACAGCATGACAAAATGTACAGTATAAAAAGCTGTCCAGGACAGTGCAGGGCCAGAGGACACTATTCTCTTTGAGAAATGCAGGAGATCAGATAACAAGAGAAGACACCAGTAGGCCTAGCCTACTGATCATTGAATCATCTGGGAGGTGCAGCAGCACTTCTAACAGTCACTAAGTGCCCATGACAAAACGTTATCAGTGTTTTCCACATAGATTACGGGAAACGCCTCATTCTCATTCGGTGACCTTCACAACTTTCTCCTACAATAGCGGCCAATGTGGCTGTGGACTAGCAATAAAGTAGACAACCTCTAAAGACACTGCACTCTTAGAAAAAAGCGTTCCTAAAGGGCTCTTCGGCTGTCCCCATAGGATCAACTTTTTTGGTTCCAGGTAGAACCCTTTTTGGTCTAGGAAGAACCCTTTTGGGTTCCATGTAGAACCCTTTATGGGAAAAAGTGTTCTACATGGAACCCAAAAGGGTTCTTTAAAGAGTTATCCTATGTGGACAGCCGAAGAATCCTTTTAAGTCCTGGATATCACCTTTTTACTAAGAGTGTGTAGATAGACAAGAGGGCATATCATTTTCTCTCTGTACATGCACCCATGACATCATTTGCAGACAAAAATGAAAGCGTCTGATAATACAAATGTAGGAACACTTATACTTCAAAAGTATTATCTTTTTATTGGATTTTTTAACCTTCCAGAATAACTTAATTAGAAAATAACACATTTATACTCAAATTATGTTTTTATAAAGCTGTTTTATACTCACATTATGTTTTTATGAAGCTGTTTTATACTAAAATTATTTGTTTTGTATTAGGCCTATGTTTATATTGGACCCATAATCTTGCTAGCGCTAAATTTGGAAACAGAGCAGAGCTTAATTTTCACAGGAACTTCAGAGGCAGGTTTTTATATTTACATACTAAAAATAGGCGTGCCTAAACACAAAGGAATTAAATGCATAACCCTCTTATATCAGTGCGATGTAGGAGAGCAAGTTTAAAACCAAGATTCCTCCATTAAATTCTCTTAATCCTGCGTAAACACTTCCTCCAGACACTGTCAGTCTGACATAAAGCAGGTGCGGTTGCTTTATATACATACCACTTACTCATTGAATGGTTTTTCTTAATTTTTTACTATTTGCTACATTGGATATTTATAATAGTGAAGACATAAAAACTATGAAATAACACATATGTAATCATGTAATAACCAAAAAAGTTTTAAGCAAATCAAAATATATTTTATATTTGAGATTCTTCAAATAGCCACCCTTTGCCTATGTGACAGCGTTGCACACTCTTGGCATTCTCTCAACCAGCTTCACCTGGAATGCTTTTCCAAAAGTCTTGAAGGAGTTCCCACATATGCTGAGCATTTGTTGGCTGCTTTTCCTTCACTCTGCGGTCCGACTCAGCCAAA
Source organism: Salmo salar (assembly GCF_965601325.2). NCBI lineage: Eukaryota > Metazoa > Chordata > Actinopteri > Salmoniformes > Salmonidae > Salmo > Salmo salar. The sequence goes on along the minus strand of NC_138303.1, from coordinate 103,865,786 downwards.
ACCATCTCAATTTGTTTGAGGTTGGGGTATTGTGGAGGCCAGGCCATCTGATGCAGCACTCCACCACTCTCCTTATTGGTCAAATAGCTCTTACACAGCCTGGAGGTGTGTTTTGGGTCATTGTTCTGTTGGAAAAACAAATGATAGTCCCACTAAGCGCAAACCAGATGGGATGGTGTATTGCTGAAGAATGCTGTGTTAGCCATGCTGGTTAAGTGTGCTTTGAATTCTAAATAAATCACTGACAGTGTCACCAGCAAAGCACCCCCACACCATAACACCATCTCCTCCATGCTTCACGGTGGGAAATACACATGCGGAGATCATCCTTTCACCCACACCGCCTCTCACAAAGACACGGCGTTTGGAACCAAAAATCAGACCAAAGAACACATTTCCACCGGTCTAATGTCCATTGCTCATGTTTCTTGGCTCAAGCAAGTCTCTTCTTCTTATTGGTGTCCTTTAGTAGTGGTTTCTTTGCAGCAATTCGACCATGAAGGCCTGATTCACACAGTCTCCTCTGAACAGTTGATGTTGTGATGTGTCTGTTACTTGAACTCTGTGAAGCATTTACAGTTGAAGTCGGAAGTTTACATACACCTTAGCCAACTACATTTAAACTCAGTTTTTCACAATTCCTGACATTTAATCCTCGTAAAAATTCCCTGTCTTAGGTCAGTTATGATCACCACTTTATTTTAAGAATGTGAAATGTCAGAATAATAGTAGAGATAAAGATTTATTTCAGCTTTTATTTCTTTCATCACATTCCCAGTGGGTCAGACGTTTACATACACTCAATTAGTATTTGGTAGCATTGCCTTTAAATTGTTTAACTTGGGTCAAACATTTTGTGTAACCTTCCACAAGCTTCCCACAATAAGTTGGGTGAATTTTGGCCCATTCCTCCTGACAGAGCTGGTGTAACTGAGTCAGGTTTGTAGGCCTCCTTGCTCACACACCCTTTTTCAGTTCTGCCCCAAAATGTTCTATGGGATTGAGGTCAGGGCTTTGTGATGGCCACTCTAATACCTTGACTTTGTTGTCCTTAATCCATTTTGCCACAACTTTGGAAGTATGCTTGGGTTCATTGCCCATTTGGAAGACCCATTTGCGACCAAGCTTTAACTTCCTGACTGATGTCATGAAATGTTGCTCAATATATCCACATAATTTTCCTACCTCATGATGCCATCTATTTTGTGAATTGAACCAGTCCCTCCCTCAGCAAAGCACCTCCACAATATGATGCTGCCACCCCCGTGCTTCATGGTTGGGATGGTGTTCTTTGGCTTGCAATTCTCCCCCTTTTTCCTCCAAACATAAGGATGGTCATTATGGCCAAACAGTTCTATTTTTGTTTCATCAGACCAGAGGACATTTCTCCAAAAAGTACAATCTTTGTCCCTATGTGCAGTTTCAAACCGTAATCGGGCTTTTTTATGGCGGTTTTGGAGCAGTGGCTTCTTCCTTGCTGAGCGGCCTTTCAGGTTATGTCGATATAGGACTTGTTTTACTGTGGATATAGATACTTTGTACCTGCTTCCTCCAGCATCTTCACAAGGTCCTTTGCTGTTGTTCTGGGATTGATTTGGACTTTTCGCACCAAAGTACGTTCATCTCTAGGAGACAGAACGAGTCTCCTTCCTGAGCAGTATGACGGCTGCGTGGTCCCATGGTGTTTATACTTGCGTACTATTGTTTGTATAGATGAACGTGATACCTTCAGGCGTTTGAAAATTGCTCCAAAGGATGAACCAGACTTGTGGAGGTCTACAATTTTTTTTCTGAGGTCTTGGCTGATTTATTTTGATTTTCCCATGATGTCAAGCAAAGAGGCACTGAGTTTGAAGGTAGGCCTTGAAATACATCCACAGGTTCACCTCCAATTGACACAAATTATGTCAATCAGCCTATCAGAAGCTTCTAAAGCCATGACATCATTTTCTGGAATTTTACAAGCTGTTTAAAGGCACAGTCAACTTAGTGTATGTAAACTTCTGACTCACTGGAATTGTGATACAGTGAATTATAAGTGAAATAATCTGTCTGTAAACAATTGTTGGAAAAATTACTTGTGTCATGCACAAAGTAGATGTCCTAACCGACTTTCCAAAACTATAGTTTGTTAACAAGAAATTTGTGGAGTGGTTGAAAAACGAGTTTTAATGACTCCAACCTAAGTGTATGTAAACTTCCGACTTCAACTGTATTTGGGGCGCAATTTCTGAGGCTGGTAACACTTTAGAGTTTATACTGCAGAATCCTCTGCAACTGAGGTTACTCTGGGTCTTCCTTTCCTGTGGCGGTCCTCATGAGAGCCAGTTTCATCATAGCGCTTGATGGTTTTGCGACTGCACATGAAGAAACTTTCAAAGTTCTTGAAATGTTCGATATTGACTGACCATGTGTTAAAGTAATGATGGACTGTCATTTCTCTTTGGTTATTTGAGCTGTTCTTGCCATAATATGGACTTGGTCTTTTACCAAATAGGGCTATATTCTGTATACCCCCCTACCATGTCACAACACAACTGATTGGTTCAAACGCATTAAGAAGAAAATAAATACCACAAATTGACTTTTAACAAGGCACACCTCCATAAGAGGTTAATTGAAATGCATTCCAGGTGACTACCTCATGAAGCTGGTTGAGAGAATGCCAAGAGTGTGCAAAGCAGTCATCAAGGCAAAGGGTGGCAACTTTGAAGAATCTAAAATATATTTTGATTTGTTTAACACTTTTTTGGTTACTGCATGATTCCATGTGTGTTATTTCATAGTTTTGATGTCTTCACTCTTATTCTCCAATGTAGAAAATAGTAAAAATAAAGAAGAACCCTGGAATGAGTAGGCGTGTCCAAACTTTTGACTGGTACTGTATGTAAATTAGATATTTCTGTATTTAATTTTCAATACATTTGGTAAAATTAAAAAAATACATGTTTTCACTTTGTCATGTGGTATTGTGTGTGTAGATGGGTGAGATTTTTTGTTGTTGATTTAATACATTTTGAATTCAGGCTGTAACAACAAAATGTGGAATAAGTCAAGGGGTATGAATACATTCTGAAGGCACTCTAAATACTTTATCTGTGCTTGATTGAGCTTGCATGGCTTAATGGAACAAACAGAATAGTCCGAAAACCCTGTCACATGACACTCCAGGCAAGAAAATACAAATGCTAGAAGTATTTGAAAGATTTCAAATAGTATTTGAACCCAGGTCTGCAACACACACAGAGGAATAGTTGTCTTCCCAGCCAGACTGACCGACCGATCCAGGGCCAGAACGACATCCGCTGTAGACTCTGTCCGCTATGACCTCTACGACTGCCTGCAACAGGCCACCCCACCACTAACCCCCAGACAGCTCATTCAGCCCACAGTCAAAGAGCAGAGTAGAATAGCTTAGGACACTCTGAAAGGCTCTCTCTGTGAAGAGGGAAACGGCACCACTGCTGCTTCACACTGTGGTGTAGAAGGATGGTATTATCATACTCTTGACATTGCTGTACTCTCTGTCTGAGGGGTACTGTGCAGTGGCTAGCTGGGAAAGAAAGACAGTGGACTCTTTAAGAAGCAATACGTATAAACTAATAGGAATAAACGGTTGACTTTCTTTCACCAGTAACATCAACTGGGGAAAAACAGTTGACTTCTAATATTCAATATGAACTAATAACAAACCTGGGACAAAGATAGATGTGACAGATCTGCTGTGATTAGAACACACTCCATGTGAACCTTAACACACTTCCTCACTTCCTCAGTGTCAGCAGACACATGCCAACAGTCATTCAACAATATTTTTGCTAATACTTGTCCCTGAATAAGACAAGACTCCACTGGGGAATTACTAAAGTAGCATAGAGTTGAATGATTTGAAATTAGATCCACTGGGGACTTACTATAGTAGAATAGAGTTGAATGATTTGAAATTAGATCCACTGGGGACTTACTAGAGTAGAATAGAGTTGAATGACTTAAAATGATATCTACATGGCAATTACTAAAGTAGCATAGAGTTGAATGATTGGAAATTAGATCCACTGGGGACTTACTATAGTAGAATAGAGTTGAATGATTGGAAATTAGATCCACTGGGGACTTACTATAGTAGAATAGAGTTGAATGATTTGAAATTAGAACCTAATCATTGGCTCATTTACATGCTCTTTAAGGACTGTGGCTAATTTACTGGATGGAAATTATATATACTTTGACCAAAGCTGATAAGATTACGGCATAGTAGTTAGTACCTAGTGTGTATGTGCGTGAGAGAGATAAAGATAGCGAGATGGGGTTTTGTGTGTGTACCGTGAATGTCCGTGCGTGTGTGTGTGTGGCGTGTGTGTGTGCGTGTGTAGGCCTTACCTACCCTGTCTACTAGTGACTGTCCGATGTCTGTGACGTTGTTGTACTCATGCAGCAGGTCAATGTGTTGCTCCAACTCAACAACTGTGATCCCACTATAGACATACAGACAGTTCATCCCTCACACATGGTTTCACCTATACTGCCAAGTATATGGTTGGTAATAACAGATAACAGTATGAAAACTAAGTGTTAATATCATCACTGATATTGGACACTATCAGATAAAACACACACACACACACACACACTAACTACTCTGCCACATTCTAAATCAGCTTTGATAGAAGTATAATATTTTCCTACCATTCAGTAGAGTAGTAATAGTGAAGGACATCTGAATGAATGACCATGATCTAATATCAACTCTGTTCTACTAATTCTTCATTTGTACTCACTCTTTCTCCAGCAGTGTAATCTCTGAGTTTAACTCTGCCAGTCTCCTTTTCAGTTCCTCCATCTCCTCTTCAGGGTTGACATGGCCAGTGCTTGAGGTCTGGACATGGGAAAGACACAAGGACTAGGATGTGTGTGTGAGTGATATGTAAAAGCGATTCTACATCAGTAGACTTACAGGTAACTTGGAGCTGGAATGGATGTTTTAGTATCCTGAGTCAAATCAAATCATATTGTATTGGTCACATACACATGGTTAGCAGATGTTAATGCGAGTGTAGCGAAATGCTTGTGCTTCTAGTTCCGACAATGCAGTAATATCTAACAAGTAGTCTAGCAAATTCACAACAACTACCTAATACACACAAATGTAAAGGGATGAATAAGAATATGTACATATAAATATATGGATGAGCGATGGCTGTGCGGCATAGGCAAGATGCAGTAGATGGTATAGAGTACAGTTTATACATATGAGATGAGTAATGTAGGATATGTAAACATTATTAAAGTGGCATTATTTAAGGTGACTAGTGATACCTTTATTAAGTCCATTTATTAAAGTGGCCAGAGATTTGAGTCAGTATGTTGGCAGCAGCCACTCAATGTTAGTGATGGCTGTTTAACAGTCTGATGGCCTTGAGATAGAAGCTGTTTTTTAGACTCTCTTTCCCAGCTTTGATGCACCTGTACTGACCTCGCCTTCTGGATGATAGCGGGGTGAACAGGCAGTTGGCTCGGGTGGTTGTTGTCCTCGATTATCGTTTTTGCCTTCCTGTGACATCGGGTGCTGTAGGTGTTCTGGAGGGCAGGTAGTTTGCCCCCCGGTGATGCGTTGTGCAGACCGCACCACCCTCTGGAGAGACTTGAGGTTGAGGGCGGTGCAGTTGCCGTACCAGGCGGTGATACAGCCCGACAGGATGCTCTCAATTGTGAATCTGTAATATCCTATTCAGTGAAATCCCTGGCCTATAACTTATATGGAATTTTTCCACATGCCACATCTCAGGCTGTATAATAATCTGGTCTGGTTATCAGGCATCTAGACCTAGAGATAAGGCAGGTAGATTACTTTCAAGATACCATCACCAAGTTGTGTTAGAGGTTATGATATTATACGCTTGAAATAAACCTAGATTAATAAACCTGTGCCACACTTTGGACTTTGCTCTGCCACAAATGAACAGGCAGAAGGTACTAGTACACTTTAATTAAGGTACCTTACTGCACTAGTAACATATGCCAGTTAATTTGTGGCAAAGCAAAGTCCATAGTACCTTGACGAAAGTGCACTAATACCAAAGATGTGCTCATTGTTCTATCTATGCTAGTACCCTCTGACGGTTTTCAAACCCGTAACCATTTTGTTGATAATGTTTCAGTAATGCTACATTACCGCCACCTAGCGGCAAGGATGATGTAGCATAACAACAACCTTTCAGCTAACTAAATGGAAAATAACAACATTAGTTATCTACAGCTGAAAGAAGAAGCTTGAATTTGGAGCAATTACAACACGGCGTCACCCCAAGCTACATCAGAGGTAGTTATGAACCTGCCCAGTACACAGCTCATTTGTCAATTACAACACGGCGTCACCCCAAGCTACATCAGAGGTAGTTATGAACCTGCCCAGTACACAGCTCATTTGTCAATTACAACACGGCGTCACCCCAAGCTACATCAGAGGTAGTTATGAACCTGCCCAGTACACAGCTCATTTGTCAATTACAACACGGCGTCACCCCAAGCTACATCAGAGGTAGTTATGAACCTGCCCAGTACACAGCTCATTTGTCATTTTGCGGAACACAGTTTGAGTTTTTTGAGCTGAGCATGGTAACAGAGGACAACATTTCCAATCTACTATGCTTAATGAGTACAATAATGTTATATGCTGAATGTCCACCCTAGGACCCACATAGGGGTACAGGAGTTCCGGGAGATGGGCTTGTTGCCTTCGGAGTCCAGAGTGGACCAGCTTAAACTGAATCATATGTTTGACATCTTAAATGATCGTGAAAAAACACAACGATATGGTCTATAACCAATACGGTCACAATACCAGGGCTAGTGTTATGTCTTGTAAAATCTCTAGAGTAAACAGTACTGCTAGGAGCACATTTTTCCACACAGGCATTTGACTATGGAATAGACTTCTCTTGGAGATCAAGCAAAGAAAAAGTAAAAATAGCTTTAAAAAGCAGGCAAAGGTTTTCATTTGGACCAGGTTGTCTAAGTAAGGGAAACCACTCCACTGCCCCTTGTGGCCCCTACTGCTGGGCAGGTGTATTATCTGAAGGATCTCCATGATGTGCAATTACAGTTTTTCTCAATTGCTAAAACACAATTTCTGAAACCTTGCTCCATTTCCTGAAAACATTAAACACAAAACCTCATCTTCAAGCACTATTTACATAACCTCTGACTCCTCTCACAAAATGAAACATTCGCCTCAAAACAGTTTTACCTGTGTTCAAAATCAAACACTGCTCTCAAATCATAAACAAAGTGATCAAAATGATATACACTCTCAAGCAGTCAGTAAATACACCGAAAAAACAATACACCGAAAAATAGAAAACACATTGTTCAAAACATACAATTCTCAGGGAGAAGTACATTTTTAATCTAAAAAAAGATTCATATTTTTCCATCATTGTCTTTTGATGAACGAAAACATGTTCTATCATAGTAGCTCAAAATTGATCAGAAATTACTACTCTGCTTTGCAATTTTGTTTTTTGTTCTTCCTCCTCCTTGTACCCCTATTTTTACAGTACTGTACCCTGCATCTCACACACTTGTCCTTTGTCTCTGTGATACTGTAATTCTTGTTCTTTGTTGATATGAACCTGCAACCAGTCAAAATCTATTAAGCAGTCAGTACTGTTAAAAAATGGAAAGCACAATGTTCAGGGCCATACAATTTGTTCATTGTACAGTATACAGCCTACAATGCACTGTACTACAATATACAATACTAAAAGGGACAAAAATCAAAGGAGTAAACATGTGATCAATGTGCTTGTTCTTGTCTTTGGGCTGGGTCAGGCCAGAGCACTTCGTCGACATCACAAGCAATATTTTCCCTCCTGAGGCAACGGGGGAAGAAGCCTCTTGTGTGCCGTATCCAGCCCTGACATGATTCCTCACCTATATCACCACAGGCTAAATACATGGCTTGCAGCAGATTTACTCTGGTGTAGGGTTGTCTATCATACACTTTCCATCTCCAAGAGGAGAAAAACTCCTCAATCGGATTCAGGAAAGGCGAGTATGGAGGGAGGTACAAGTTCATAAACTGCCCATTGATGTTAAACCATTCCCTTACCTGAGCAGCTCGGTGGAAACTGACATTGTCCCACACTATCACATAGGTGGGAATGGGATTCTCATTTAGCTCTTGAACCTGCTGCTCAAATAAAATATCTCTTAGATTGGCAATAAATGTTAGAAGGTGCTGGGTGTTATATGGCCCGAGTGTAACATGGTGATGTAGAACACCATGGTTGCTGATAGCAGCACAGATTGTGACATTGCCACCTCGTTGACCAGGGACTTCAACAATGGCCCGTTGTCCAATCATGTTTCGGCCTCTCCTTCTCCTCTTTGTTAGATTGAAGCCTGCTTCATCGACAAAGATGAACTTATGGGGTCTGTCCAAGGATTCCAAGTCAAATATTGTCTGTGTAGAAATACAATATACTGTATGTAGGATTTTGTAAGTCGTACAGAGACAGTGCTATACTGTAGAGTACAATTAGGCCTACTATATGCACTTCTGATTCACATACATTGTATGTACTGAAGAGTAATGTCATTCACATAGTATGTGTTAGTACTGTAGACAATCTGGATTACAGTAAATGTTTCTGAATGTACACTTACTTGCACATACTGAGCTCGCAGTTCTTTCACCCTTGGTGAGTTGCGCTCAAAAGGTACTCTGTATACTTGTTTTATTCGCATCCTGTTACGATGGAGGACACGGTCAATTGTGGAAATGCTCACACTGTCGATTCCTTGGAAGTGTGTGTTGTCTTGTATCACTCGTTCCTGGATTTCTCTGAGTCGTATTGCATTATCTTGAAGGACCATGCCAACTATAACGGCTTCTTGCTCCCGAGTGAATATTGCTGTCCTTCCACCTGCATGTGGCAGCCATGCAATTCTACAAAAAGTAGTTGTACAGTTACAAAACATATTCATGCAGTACAATACATACAGTGATTAACTTTACAAATGTCTACTGAAACAGCTGCATATAGTGTAGTACAGTAAATTTGCAATTACAAAAATACAGTAGTATACTGTACCTGTTCTCTTCTCTGAATGTCCTTACTATGGTGGACACAGAAAATCGGCTCAAATTGGGTCAAATCGGCTCAAAAGTCCTGCTTCCCTCATTGTCATGGACAAGAACATGGTCTATAACTGTTGCTCGAATTTCATCAAATATTTCCACTCTTTGTCTTCCTCTTCCTCTTCGTCCTCCTCTGCCTCTTTCTTGCCCTCCTCCTCGTCGCCCACCTCGCATACACACTTGTCCTCGTCCTCTCATTGTTTCTTCTATCCATTCTCAGACTTTCTCCTTCCCACCTTCAACAACCTGTTTGCTCTCTGAACTGGCTTATATTGGTTGTGTCGCATCATTTGAAACAGGTTAAATCCATTTTGAGTGGTTGTGTTCAATCAATGACATGTGTTCTCTATTTGGATTTGATTGTTGCCACTTGTGTTTACCAGTATGGATGACATGTGCATTAGAGTGCAGAATGTGTTTTGAGAATGAGAATGTGTTCAGAGTTTTGCTGAAAAATCTAAGTGAGATCTGCAAATTGTGTTTTACCATGTGAAATGGTTTAAGGTATTGACAACAGACTGCATAATTAGCTAAATGAGTCCAGGCAACTGAGAACTTTGTTCAGCCAATGGGCTTTAGTGTTTTAGCAATTGAGAAAAACTGTAATAGATTGTTCTAATGTGAAATTAATACGGTTGATTTTTAAGGTTAGGGAGAAGTGCAGTGAATAGTGCCACTTTTTAGGATGTCAATATAAATGAATGTATTTATGGTTGTTTGTAATTTTGTCTTGTCTTTTAATCATTATATGTGTTATTGTTGTTACCATCGAGGACCACTTTGGAAACAAGCGTTTTAATTTATACTTTCAAGTGACATCCTCTAGGTCCACATTGTACATTTTGTTGTATATGTCTGCTACCCAAAATAAATTAAATTCGCATATTTTATGAGTCCCTTTAACTGTGGAAAAGCCCTCCCCCTTCGGTGTTGACACTTTCACATCTGGGACATTGCCACAGATTTCAGTACTGCGTTCTGTCTCCATACCACTGGAAGTAGAGTATTAGCCACATAAAAGGCAAATTAAGCATATCGGACTATATTTCGTGGGGTGTTCGTCTCCATTTCCCTGTAGTTTTCTAATTCTCTCGCTCCCGCGCTCAGAAAACGTACAACGCTACACGCACGGCATTTTCACTGGTCCTCAGTATATTATGGGTCGAGGTATGATCAGGACTGCCGAAGCTTCGTTTGATCACGTGGTTTTTCAAATTGTATTTCAAATTGTATTTCAAGTCTCATAGCTAAGGGTTTGAATACTTATGTAAATAAAGTATAATTTTTGTATACTTACATTAAATATATCATTATTAATATACGTCTACTGTATGATAGCGAGATCCCACTGATTTCAGGTTCTTTCTTCTTTTCCAAGTTGCTTTCTTACACCGGCCTCGATGGACACCTTACAATTTAGTCAGGATTTTTTCATGTCGCGTCACCAGCAGGTAGAGTCGGGGTCTCAGGAACTAGATCCAGGGAACGTGGTTAATCGTTTTATGTGAAACCACACTTTCTGCACATTGTTGTTCAAACAACTCGTTTAATTTAGAAAAGTATATGCTTCTGTCTTAAGCATCCTAAATAATGCCACAGATTCACCTTAAAACCCTCAAAAAGGGAAGCATGATGGAAGGTGCGAACCCGTTTGTTAAGACCCTCTGCCCTCATATTAAGGGGACACTTCTGATGACGTCTGACGGGTATACAGTTGCAGGGCGATGAAGGAAGGGGTTTAAATGGACCGCTCTTACCCGCAAACTCGTCACTTGTTCATGCCGCGATGATTGTGTTTTCAGCCACCGGTGGCTAGTGGGTGCTTTATATGAGCTACAGTCAATTATGATTGTATGTATACTTACATTAAATATATCATTATTAATATACGTCTACTGTATGATAGCTAGCAAATTAATTAGCTAAATAACGTTAGCCTGCCTAGCTAGAACTTCTGAAGAAGGATTTTTTTTTATTTCTACAATTTCCAAAAGCTAACCAAACAAAAATATAATTACTTTTACGATGCGTGTTTGTTACGTAATGTGCATTAGTAGCACAATTTCTAATTGATTTACATTCGTTTTTACTTACACTTGTATGGACGGATGTACAATCGTCGCGAATTGAATTATGGGGAGTTTCAGGCCCCAAAGTGAACATAATTGTACACTCGCAAACTTGACTAAAAACGAGGGCTGAGGGGCTTATGTTCCCTTGCTTGGGTAATCTGTGGGGTGGCGGGTCGCCTAGTGGTTAGAGCGTTGGGCCAGTAACTGAAGGTTGCTCGATCGAATCCAAGTCACTGTTCCCCGGTAGGCTGTTACATCTGTCGTTCTGCCCCTGAACAAGTCACTGTTCCTCGGTAGGCTGTTACATCTGTAGTTCTGCCCCTGAACAAGTCACTGTTCCCCGGTAGGCTGTTACATCTGTCGTTCTGCCCCTGAACAAGTCACTGTTCCCCGGTAGGCTGTTACATCTGTAGTTCTGCCCCTGAACAAGTCACTGTTCCCCGGTAGGCTGTTACATCTGTCGTTCTGCCCCTGAACAAGTCACTGTTCCCCGGTAGGCTGTTACATCTGTAGTTCTGCCCCTGAACAAGTCACTGTTCCCCGGTAGGCTGTTACATCTGTCGTTCTGCCCCTGAACAAGTCACTGTTCCCCGGTAGGCTGTTACATCTGTCGTTCTGCCCCTGAACAAGTCACTGTTCCCCGGTAGGCTGTTACATCTGTCGTTCTGCCCCTGAACAAGTCACTGTTCCCCGGTAGGCTGTTACATCTGTCGTTCTGCCCCTGAACAAGGCACTGTTCCCCGGTAGGCTGTTATTCTAAATAAGAATGTGTTCTTAACTGACTTGCCTAAAGGTAAAACATTTTTTTTTTATCATTTGGACTGCCAACGACGGGGATTCCCGTCACCATCCTGGTGGACCAGAGTTTGTCTTTTATGAGTTTGAGTAGTAAAGCCAGGTCAAGCTCAAATTTCTAGCCCAAATACCAGTCAAAACCCACCGAAAACTAGCCCACATTTTGTTTTACAGCAAGAGAGAAGTTGCCATATCTATACAATAAACCTTTTTTCCATAACATTATCAAACCAATTAGTAACTTGTAATGAAGTTAGAAGCAACATTTGGGTTTCCTCAAAATAATAATTATTGCAAGTTGTTATAAAGGAATTTGAATATGTGGCAAGAGACAAGATAATTTGCTATTATTAAACTAGCCAGGTCATTTTCCATCAATGGATGTCAATTTAACTCGTTTGACTTCTATGATTTAAGCAATAAGGCACAAAGGGGTGTGGTATATGACCAATGCACCACGGCTAAGGGCTGTTCTTAGTACGACGCAATGCGGAGTGCCTGGATACAGCCGTTAGCTGTGGTATATTGGCCATATATCACAAACCCCCATATACCACAGGTAATGTTTTGTCATACCTGTGGTATATGCTCAGAAATAACACGACGTTCAGCCTTTCAGCCTGTTCTAATAACATTGGCAGTTAAATAAAGGTTAAATAAAATTTAAAAAATCAGCATTCAGTGCTCGAACCAGGTTTACAAATGTAAATAAATCCCCTTTGCGCATGTGCATAACTATAGCTAAATCCGACAGGAGAGTTTGAGTGATGAGCATTGAACAGAGGATCTCAATCTCTGAGCAGGAAACACTTGGATGAACATAAAAAACTAATGTCAGGCAATTTTCTGGCAACTGTGGAGTTATTATGTTCCAGATGTTAACACTACAAACCGTTATAAACAGCCCATTTGCGAAATTGACTTGTCATTTCAATAGGCATAGGCTGTTACAGACTCAAATCTGGGTTTACGATTGTAATTACATTTTGTCATAGTTTTCTTAGCTAAAGGCAGGTAGTCTATAGTCCCTGATAGTTCTACATCTCATGTCAGATAGTTTACACCAGCATAGAGAAGATGTGTTCCCCCCTTCACTCACTCACTCACTCACTCACTCACTCACTCACTCACTCACTCACTCACTCACTCACTCACTCACTCACTCACTCACTCACTCACTCACTCACTCACTCACTCACTCACTCACTCACTCACTCACTCACTCACTCACTCACTCAGCAACAGCCTGCCTCAGTGCCTAACAGTCAGCAGCAGGTCACAGTGAGATATATATATGTTAGGATAAACGCCATGGCAGCCGCAATGGAACTTAGAAATAGCCCAAAAACCCGCAACCAATACATTTCCACCCGCGACATCGTTTTCAAAGTAGCCCAATTTGTCCGGAAAATCGTGAACATGGCAACACTGACTAAAGCCGTGTTCACATTGGCAGTTTGAAGTAACTCAAATCCTATTTATTTCCATATCTGATTCGAAACAGGTTCTTTTTCCTGCAGTCTGAACAACCAAAAAGCAAATGGAATCGGATACTTCAAGCCACATTTCAAACCACCTTTGTTGGTGGTTTGAAGTCAGATACAAATCTGATTCTTGGCCATGTGACTTGTGTCTGAATGGTCAAATCTGATTTATTTCCCTCAAGTGTTTTTGAGACTTTCAGTATTTGGCATAACTTAGCTTAGCTTGCTAGCTACTACTCTGTTGACAGTGGTAGCTAGTTAGCTTGTTAATTGTTTACAAACAAATGAGTGAATGTGCTAGAAAGCTGAACAGCTAGCTATAGGACTCATTTTGAATGTTGGATCATCTTATTCTTTAAGGTTTTTAAAAGTGTTCTTACCCTATGATTTTGAACATTCAAAGCAACTGGGGAACATCATTGCAGGCATTGTTGTCACCTTAGCTTGCTATATAACAGTGGAAATGCTGGAATGGTATTAAACATATGTAAACCACGTTTGACTCCGTTCCACTGATTCCAATCCAGCCATTACATTGAGCCTGTCCTCCTATAGCTTATCCCACCAGCCTCCACTGCTACATAACTTCTTAGTGATAGGAAGCACCAGTACCAATCAGCTTGCACCACTACACACACCCATCGTTACTATGACAACTAGCGTAGCCTTGTCAAATGACTGTTGTCTGAACACATGATTTGAGCATTAAGGCCTGCAGTGTGAACAAGGCTTCCGCGGTTAGCTGCCTCGCAACGGAGATTTGATTAATAGTGTGGAAAAACACGTATACATGAACATCAAACGCTGCTTTTCATTGCTGACCAGCAGATGTCACTAATGTGCATTGTGTTAAACCCGTTTTCCGGCACAATTTGGTGAAAGCCCCTAGACCTCAGAAAGCCTCGGTTTCCCTTCACTAGGTGTGATGTTACTATTTGACCACAAGGCGGCGGCACTAACCAATCTATTTCACCAGTAGACAGCCAACAGCTTTTTCAAGTCAGAAGGGCTCAAGCACAAATCTTTAAAAAAACAACAGTCGTACCCTTGTTAAATTATGAAAATGTTTAGTGTTTAATTATGAAAATCTGAATTTTTTGGAAAAATAAAGGGTTGGGTGATATTGAAAGAGATGTGTTACTGAGATTTTTTATGTCAATTTATGCACTGTAATATAGCAGGTGTTTAACCTCACAGCACAAACTCCTTGGTACCCAAGATGATACTGTTGAATATAATGCTTTTGATAAATGGTGATGCTGTGTTGATACTGTTAAATGGACACATCTGAACAGTGAACCCAGTTTCTTCTATAACCCACCAGGTGTCATACCACTTACAAGTTTGCCGGATTCATGACATCATCATTTAAAAAATGTTGTTTAACCTTTATTTAACTAGGCAAGTCAGTTAAGAACAAATTCTTATTTACAATGACGGCCTGCACCGGCCAAACCCGGACGACACTGGGCCAATTGTGCGCCGCCCTATGGGACTCCCAATCACGGCTGGTTGTGATACAGCCTGGATTCAAACCAGGGTGTCTGTAGTGACGCCTCTAGCACTGAGATGCAGAGCCTTTGACCGCTGCGCCACTCGGGATCCCAATATTGTAGAGTTGGTATTTTCTTGTAGATACAGTAGCTCAACACCTGGGGACTCATGTATTAACATTGCGTATGTCCAAAAAAATAACGCAAAACAGACGGCAGTTTTCATTTATAAAAAGTTAACTTGATATGAGAATGTGCTTAGCTTCTTGGAAACTTTAGACCATGAATACACAGGGTTTCTAGTGGTTGAAGTATTGCTTTGCAAGCAGGCAGGAAGCCTATTATTTTGTGCAGATGGGTGTGGGGTATGACATTTACATTTTAGTCATTTAGCGACTTAAAGTAGTGAACGCATACATTTTATGCATTTTCTTTTTGTACTGGCCCCCCCGTGGGAATTGAACCCACAACCCTGGCATTGCACACACCATGCTGGCGTTGCAAACACCATGCGCTACCAACTGAGCCACAGGGTATGACACGCCTATTCATAACAACACAAAAGGTAAATATAATAACAAAATGCAATCATTTGGCGTTAGTGAGAAGAGCTAAAATAATTAGAAATATGCATCTATTTCCTATTTCATTTTCATGATCATTAAATAATAAATGACTCACCTTTTCTGACTGTCATGGTTGATACTCGCAAAGTTGCCTGTGGGCCTACAACATCACATCTCTCATTTAATTGGACCCACTTAACAGTAGTAAATAGATACACTATTTCTAGTATTTTGATATATGTGATCCCATCTGGAGCGCAGTTTAATGTAGAACAGACTGTTTACCTTTTCCATGTACTTGTTTTAGGCTGAATAGCCTATGTCTAAATAGCCTACTGTAATTTCAAATGTCTCAAGTAAACAATATTTCATTTATAATAAATCTTTTCATTACCATTTTCTGAATCCATTCCTCACCACGTTTTCGGGCCATGATGGGTTCATATTCCCGAAGAAGCTGTAGCCGACAACAAATGACCATGCACATCTGTCATTTAATTTGGCCTGTTAGATAGGCTAGTATTTTAAGTAGTGGTTTAGTATATTATACAGTGCATTTGGGAAGTATTCAGACCCCTGGACTTTTTCAACATTTTGTTATGTTACAGCCTTATTCTAAAATGGATTAAATAAATATTATCCTCATCAATCTACACACAATACCACATAATGACAAGAGAAAACATGATTTTACAATTTTTTGTAACCCCCCCCAAAAACCCCCAGAAATAACTTATTTACATAAGTATTCAGACCCTTTGCTATGAGACTCGAAATTAAGCTCAGGTGCATCCTGTTTCCATTGATCATCCTTGAGATGTTTCTACAACTTAATTGGAGTCCACCTGTGGTAAATTCAACAGATTGGACATGATTTGGAAAGGCACACGCCTGTCTATATAAGGTCCCACAGTTGTCAGAGCAAAAACCAAGCCATGAGGTCCGTAGAGCTCAGAGACAGAATTGTGTCAAGGAGCAGATCTGGGGAAGGGTACCAAAATATTTCTGCAGCATTGAAGGACCCCAAGAACGCAGTGGCCTCCATCATTCTTAAATGGAAGAAGTTTGGAACCACCAAGACTCTTCCTAGAGCTGGCCGCCCGGCCAAACTGAGCAATCGGGGGAGAAGGGCCTTGGTCAGGGAGGTGACCAAGAACCCGATGGTCACTCTGACAGAGCTGTAGAGTTCCTTTGTGGAGATGGGAGAACATTCTAGAAGGACAACCATCTCTGCGGCATTCCACCAATCAGACCTTTATGGTAATGTGGTCAAACGGAAGCCACTCCTTAGTAAAAGCACATGACAGCCCGCTTGGAGTTTGCCAAAAAGCACCTAAAGACTCTGACCATGAGAAACAAGATTCTCTGGTCTTATGAAACCGAAATTGAACTATTTGGCCTGAACGCCAAGCATCTCGTCTGGAGGAAACCTGGCACCATCCCTACGGTGAAGCATGGTGGTGGCAGCGTCATGCTGTGGGGATGTTTTTCAGTGGCAGGGACTGGGAGACTAGTCAGGGTGAGGGAAAGATGAATGTGGCAAAATACAGAGAGATCCTTGATGAAAACCTGCTCCAGAGCGCTCAGGACCTCAGACTGGGGCGAAGGTTCACCTTCCAACAGGACAACAACCCTAAGCACACAGCCAAGAAAAGGCAGGAGTGGCTTCGGGACAAGTCTCTGAATGTCCTTGAATGGCCCAGTCAGAGACCGGACTTGAACATGATCGAACATCTTTGGAGAGTCCTGAAAATAGCGCGCAGCAATGCTCCCCATCCAACCTGACAGAGCTTGAGAGGATCTGCCGAGAAGCATGGGAGAAACTCCCAAAATACAGTTGTGCTTAGCTTGTAGCGGCATACCCAAGAAGACTTGAGGCTGTAATCGCTGCCAAAGGTGCTTCAACAAAGTACTGAGTAAAGGGTCTGAATACTTATTAAAATGTGATATTTCTGTTTTTTTTATTTTATACATTTGCAAAAAAGATTTAATACATTTTAAAATAAGGCTGTAACTTATCAAAATATGGAAAAAGTCAAGGGCTCTGAATACTTTGTGAATGCATTGTGTACATTAGAATTTAACAGATGAATAGCTTTGAAGTGTGTATGTAGGCTACCACTGAAGTTAATTCTTTTTCGATTAGACATACTAGACAATGTTTAACATTTTGTGGGAAGTGCAACGTATTTAGGTTCGGGAAAAGTTAACACAAAACATTATTGAATTGAATCTGTTTACAGGTCTACAACAATTTTCTATTGTATTTTTCTTTCAGGAACTGTCTTGTCCTAATTCCAATACTTCCAAAGTATACAGCAAATAAGGGAATTATGGGCGTTTTTTCTGGCAGAGTTTTAATGCTCGTTCACGCACGCACAAATTCGTCAGGGGTCGGATTTATAACGGGAAACATGCGTATGTATGGCGTGCGCCAAGTTTATAAATCTCTATATTTTTGTACCTGCGCAGTCTTTTCAGAAATGACCAGGCAGATATTTAGTGTGAAATGGACATAATGGTTATAAATTATAAATCTTCTTACCTCATTGTTCACTGGGCAAATATCAATGGAGAGATAGAGAGATTCAGTTTTTCAGGAAAATAGAAAAATAAAGTGGTCTGTAGTTATACTTTATTAATCAGTAGATAAAGGAGTATGCAGGAGGAGACATTCAGTGGCCTCCATCTCCTTATAGAAATCAGCAGATCACAAACACATGGTAATGGCCCTGTGGCGGGCTCTCTGGGTCTGACACCGCCATCATTATGCAAGAGGTTTGTGTGTGTCGGAAGGTGTTAGTGTGTGCGTGCGTGCAGTATACCTGTGTGTGTGAGCTTGCCATGCATGCGTGTGTAACAGTGTGCTGCTAACAGTTTAGCTTCCTCCACTGTCCGACTGCCCTGCAACACACACCACAACCGTCCTTGACAACGTTTCAATGTGTTGAGCCTCCCAAAGGGTACCCATTGGATGGCTCCGTCCGCAACATTTCAAGTTAGCTGTGGAGTGAGTTTATGGGGTGCTCTTAACTCCTTGACACGTGAATGCGTGCAGTACATACAGTGAGCTCCAAAATTATTGGGACAGTGACAATATTAGATTTTTTTTGCACTCTGCTCCAGCACCTTCAAATGATACAATTACTTTTTTTTATTTAACTAGGCAAGTCAGTTAAGAACAAATTCTTAGTTTCAATGACAGCCTAGGAACAGTGGGTTAACTGCCTTGTTCAGGGGCAGAACGACAGTTTTTTACATCGTCAGCTCAGGGATTCGATCTGGCAACCTTTTGGTTACTAGGCCAACAAGCTAACCACTAGGCAACCTGCCGCCCCAACTACGAGGTTAAAGTGCAGACTGTCAACTGTAATTTCAGGGTATTTTCATCCATATCGGGTGATCATTTAGAAATTACAGCACATTTTGTACATAGTCCCTCCATTTTAGGGGACCAAATGTATTGGGACAAATTCCCTAGTGTGTATTAAAGTAGGTAAAAGTTAAGTATTTGGTTCCATATTCATAGCATGCAATGACTACATCAAGCTTGTTGGATGCATTTGCTGTTTGTTTTGGTTGTGTTTCAGATTATTTTGCACCCAATAGAAATGAATGGTAAATAATGTATTGTGTCATTTTGGAGTCACTTTGATTGTAAATAAGAATAGAATATGTTTCGAAACCCTTAATGTGGATGCTACCATGATTACGGCTAATCCTGAACAAATCGTGAATAATCATGAGTGAGAAATTTAAAGACACGTGAATATTATATACTCCCAAAAGTGCTAACATTACAATAACAGGTGAGGTTAGCATTTTTTGGGGGTTACGATATTTGTGCGTCTGTAACTTTCTCACTCATCATTATTCACAAAAAGTGTTGTAATCTCTAAACGGTTCACCCGATATGGGTGAAAATACTGACAGTCTACATTCTAATCTCACACTCATTGTATCATTTCAAATCTAAAGTGCTGAAGTACAGAGACAAAACTGGGAAAAAATTGTCACTGTCCCAATATTTTTGGAGCTCACGGTGTGTGTGTGTGTCTGTGTGTGTGCGTGTGAGCATATTCTGTCTCACTGGCTTCCGTCTGTCTGGTGCTGTGGAACATTCTACCAGTACAGTAGCTATACACCCTGTGAGTCTCCTTCATGGTTACCCTGTAATCTTATGCTGCTATCAATGGGTGTTTCTATCACTCAACATGTTCTGAGTTGCTCTGTTCTGGTCTGTGTTCCTTCTCAGCCTGAGGTACAGACAGACTGACTGAATTTTAACAATCAATACAGCTTTATAAAACCCACATACCTCTCTCCTCCCTCAGCTCAACTGCAGAACAGGATGAAAGGTGATGAAATGGTGCACGTTTGTTGGCTTTGTAAAGAAAGGTAAGTCAGAAATTTGCCTCCTTGTTTTTTTGTTGAAAGCTTCTGGTATGTGGTATCCGTTGTGTAACACAGAGGCCTAAAAGGAATAGAACAAGTATCTTACAGCATTGGAGTTTTTATTATTTCGGGTTCATTGGAGTGTTTACAGAAATGTATATATAGTATAAAAACATTTTATTGAAATAATGAATAGCAGAGCCCTTCTCTAACTAAGGTCAATGGACCAAACATGGATTTACAATAAAAACACAATAAAAACAATAAAAACACAATAAAATAATAAAAACGATTAAAAAAAAATACAAAAACAACAACATAGTAACCAAGGCAACTGGTATGGGATGCTTCTTATTTTGTGTTTACCAACAAAAGAACATGAAGGGCATGTCCTGCCCTTCTCAGGCCCTGTAGAGGCCCTGCCTCCTGGCTACAGTCAAGACCCAAGACACCCTGAGATACAGAGGATGGGGAGAGAGGAGAGAGGAGAGAGGGAGAGGAGAGAGGGAGAGGAGAGAGGGAGAGGGAGAGGAGAGAGGGAGAGGAGAGAGGAGAGAGGAGAGAGGGAGAGGAGAGAGGGAGAGGAGAGAGGGAGAGAGGATAGAGGAGAGATGGAGAGGAGAGAGGGAGAGGAGAGAGGGAGAGGAGAGAGGGAGAGAGGATAGAGGAGAGATGGAGAGGAGAGAGGGAGAGGAGAGAGGGAGAGGAGAGAGGGAGAGGGAGAGGAAAGAAGAAGGAGGACAGAGGAGTGGAAAGGCGTTGGCTCCACTGACAGCTGGTTTGTTTTCCATCATGTTTATAATTCATGATGCCCCCCCCCCCCCCACTGGTATTACTGCCAAAGCTCATAAAACACACTGCAGACACTCCCCCTGCTATCCACTGGGAGAGAGGGAAAGAGAGAGAGAGAGAATTAGTGAGTGTGTAAGCAAGCGAGTGAACGGGTGAGTGAGACATAAAGAGCGAGGGTGAGAATGTGTGTGTCAGAGAGGGAGTGCAGTGTGTGTGTGTGTGTGTGTGTGAGAGAGAGAGAGAGAGTGAATATGAGCGAGT
This sequence comes from Salmo salar, assembly GCF_965601325.2. NCBI lineage: Eukaryota > Metazoa > Chordata > Actinopteri > Salmoniformes > Salmonidae > Salmo > Salmo salar. Next base: position 103,844,786 of record NC_138303.1, on the reverse strand, counting down.
CTGTGAGAGAGCTCATACATATAGAGAGTAGGGTTAACGGGAGAGAAGCATGTCACAAAACATCTAAACACTATTCCATCCAGGCTGGATGCACAGGAACCCATTATGGCCTTGAATTATTTAAAACCACAGATTTCCTCCCTTTTCATTGCAGGTTCAGGGCGGCTTTTGAATCACTCTAAACGCACGCACGCACACACGCACACAAACACACACACAAATCAAAAATCAAATGTTATTCATCACATGCTTAGTAAACAACAGGTGTAGACTAACAGTGAAATGCTTAATTACGGGCCCTTCCCAACAATGTAGAGAGAGAGAGAAAATAGAGAAATAACAGAAAAGTTAAACACGTAATAATAAATAGACACTGAGTACACACACAAACACACGAACAAAGGTCACCAGTGACTAATTTACTGGTTCCCATCTCTCCCCTCTCAGGGCAGTGGTCACCAACCGGTCGATCACCAAACATTTCTGTTAAAAACCCAACGATAAAGACTTGTGTTCCTATCGTTTTTATTCATTTCGCGCTGCTGGCGGGAGGTGCACTTGATTCAGCAGCCATAGTGCCGGGAAGGTCAAGTGTTCCATTTCATGTGTCTGAAGGTAGAACTCCGCCTACCCGGATGGCCCAGAGAGACAATCAAGTGCACATATATGTCTACCGCTGGCCAATCAGATAGCTCAGATCACCGTGTTTGCACAGTTTCCTCGCGCCATAGACTGCAAAAAGAAGCCTCAATGCACGGCAAAGTTGATAATGTGACAATTAAAAACGTTTTAAACTAGAGAGAGACCAGCAAAGAGCTGCTGTTTTTATGAGTAAGTCGTTACTCATTTAAGTGGTTATTCAGCACTGTCAACACTTTTGTTCAACAGTTTTAGAAGCCATAAAATGTGCATTTCGACAGGGGCGAAAATCTGATATAAACTTTGGAGGGGACAATTACATTACATTTTCTCAAGAGCAATTCCTGAGGGGGACACCAAAAGTAGTGCTGTAAAACATAGCCTACATTGTAATATGGTAAATGTATATTGAGGAACCAAAGAAATAAGGTGTTTGCCGTACTCCTAACTAACGGTACCCAAAACTACACAACTAATCACAACAGCAATACCATTGCCTTTAACAAATCTTAGTTCAGTCACCAGTTTAAGTTGCGAGTGGGGGTATCCATGGCATTTTCCAATTATGTTCCTATTTTACAAGTCAAAAAAATTGAGAACCTTTCATAATGTTGCCAAACAAAGACTCAACAAACTTACCTGAGACTCCCTGTCTCTGCCAGTCTGTCCCTGCATATCTGTCCCCAACTCTGCTGTCTGTGTGCCATCTGTTGCCTGCTCTGCCTAATGACATCATTGTGAAACATTTCCATTAGAATTTCATTTCTTTCTTATGAACATTTTATCAACTAGTCTTTGAGATATTAGGCTACTAGGGTTCTTACTATGCGTTTTGGTGTATTGAAAAATACTCTGATGTCCGTCTTTTATTTTTCTGCCATTTTTCTACCTGGCTGGCTGGCTGGCCAGGTAGGTTATTTACAGTAGGAGACGGGCTTCTATCATCTTCAATCATTCTATTTGGGCTTCGATCTAAACGGTAGCTAGCAAATGTGAAACGGATTAAAATGACAAGAGTTGACAGCTGTATGAGTTCACCATTTACACAACATATGCTGCAACCTTTTGTAATTTTAATCGTTTGTTTCATATTGGCTGGCTTCCAACAATAGCTGAATTTGCAAAGCTAGCGAGCACCAATTCAGTTTCAGTGGTGTTTGCTATAATCTTTGCTACCCGGGTTAAATAAAGGTGAAATAAAATAAATAAACAAAAGTTCACTTGCAACAATTTAGCTTTTGCAACGAGACCATTAAATATATTTAAGACAATGGTAGAAGAGAGTGTAGTTCTGTTCAGTTTGGATTTCAGTTTATTGCTAATCTTATCACAGGGACTTTGAAGCACTAACTTACATCATCTGCATGCTGATTCCATCTTTGACGACGCCACATAAATGGAATAGGTACTAGCTAGCTTAATAGTTAATATTTGTACGCTAGCTCTGCATATTCAGCTAGTGTGTGTGTGCGAATGACTGGATTAACCTCACGTCAGTTACGTGCATTGAGTGCCTTTCAGACAGTAGACACGACCCTTCCGTTACCTTGCCAACTAAGGAACTGGCAGTGGATCAAACCATTGTGAGGCAAAGGGTGGGTTGCAATCTTTTGAAACTTAAAAACGCGCTATTAAGTGCCTATAATCAGCACAATTGCTTTCATTGCGTATTATTAATATTATTTAAATTACATAGTTATGTTTCAGTGATATATTGGGGGGGACAAATCATATTTTTCCCAGGATGGGGGGGTCGTGTCCCCCCCGTCCCCCCCAGGATTTCCACCCCTGCTTGGGAGAGACAAAGGTCAAGAGCCATGCATCCTCCGAAACACAACAGACATCCAACCCACAAGCCAGCTGCACCAATGTGTTGGAGGAAACACTGTACACCTGGTGACCTGGTCAACATGCACTGCACCCGGCCCACCACAGGAGTCTCTAGTGTGCGATGAGACAAGGATATCCATGCCGGCCAAACCCTCCCTAACCCAGACAACACTGGGCCAATTGTGCGCCGCCCCATGGACCTTCCGGTCGTGGCCGGCTGTTGCGACAGAGCCTGGGCTCAAACCCAGAATCTCTGGTGGCACAGCTAGCACTGTGATGATGTGCCTTAGACCACTGCGCCACCCAGGAGGCCTTGCTTGTGATCTTTAAGTGGTGGTGTAACCTTCATTTGGAGACGTCTCTACCCTTGCTATACTTTAAATTGTGTTGGCTGAGGCTTCAGTTTCCGTGGAGATGGTTCTGAGAAAGTAGTCCCTGGTCCTTATACTATATCTAAGGCAATCATCCATTGACCAATGTCTTCAATACACCCCATATCCCCTATAGGTTCAATACATGGCCTAACACATAGGCCCCAAATAGATCCATTACATGACGTAGCCTAAAACACCCCTTGAGTCCCCAGTTTTGAATGGGAGGCCTGTGGCTAGGAGGCTGCATTGATGGGGTGAGAGGGGATTGTGAGGGGGAGGTTTAGAGGGAGGTTGAGGGGAGGGTGAGAGGGGATTGTGAGGGGGAGGTTTAGAGGGAGGTTGAGGGGAGGGTGAGAGGGGATTGTGAGGGGGAGGTTTAGAGGGAGGTTGAGGGAAGGGTGAGAGGGGATTGTGAGGGGGAGGTTTAGGGGGAGATTGAGGGGAGGGTGAGAGGGGATTGTGAGGGGGAGGTTTAGAGGGAGGTTGAGGGGAGGATGAGAGGGGGTGACGAAAATATCAAGAATATTTCAAGGGCAGCTTTTTTCCATCTTCATAACATTGCAAAAGTCTGAAACGTTTTGTCCAAAAATGATGCAGAACAGCGAATCCCTGCTTTTGTCATTTCTTTTTTATTATTATTATTATTATTATTATATATTTTTTTACCCCTTTTTCTCCCCAATTGATAGTTATAGTCTTGTCCCATCGCTGCAACTCCTGTACCATGTGTCCACTGAAACACAACCCGCCAAGCCACTTGACACACTGCCCACTTAACCCAGAAGCCAGCCGCACCAATGTGTCGGAGGAAACACCGTATACCTGGCGACCGAAGTCAGCGTGCATGCGCCCGGCTACTTTGGGGCTCATATTCAAATAGTCATAGAGGGTTGAATTAGAGACTCAAGTAGAACAGCTGATACAGGATCAGTTTTGTATTTTTAGATCACTATGAATAAGATTATATGGACAGAAGGGACCTGATCCTAGATCCGCAGTCCTACTTCATACTTCATCACTTCATGAATACAGTCCCTGACCTCGCACTGAGGAGAGGATACAATATACACTGAGTGTACAAAATGTTAGGAACACCTGCGCTTTCCATGACAAACTGACTAGGTGAATCCAGGTGAAAGCGATGATCCCTTATTTATTTATACATTTTCTGTACTTTTTACCCCAGTTTAACTCCACTGAAACACAATCCTGCCAAGCCGCTTGACACACTGCCCGCTTAACCTGGAAGCCAGCCACACCAATGTGTCGGAGGAAACACCGTACACCTGGCGACCGTGTCAGCGTGCATGTGCCCAGCCCGCCACAGGAGTCACTAGAGTGCAATGACATCCCGGCCAGCCAAACCCTCCCCAGACGATGCTGGGCCAATTGTGTGCCGCCTTGTGGGTCTCCCGGTCGCGGGATTGAATCCGGATCTGTAGCGACTCCTCTAGCACTGCGATGCAGTGGCTTAAACCGCTGCACCACTCAGGAGGCCCTTTTGTCACTTCTAAATTAGACTACTGCAATTCTCTACTCTCCGGCTACCGTTGCTCGGATAAAGCACTAAATAAACTTCAGTTAGTGCTAAATACTGCTGCTAGGATCTTGACAAGAACCACAAAATGTGATCATATTCCTCAAGTGCTAGCGGTTACCTGTTAAGGGCTGATTTCAAGGTTTTACTGGAAACCTACAAAGCCAGGGTTGGGTAGGTTACTTTCTAAATGTAATCCGTTACAGTTACTAGTTACCTGTCCAAAATTGTAATCAGTAACGTAATTTTTGGATTACCCAAACTCAGTAACATAATCTGATTACATTCCGTTACATTTAGATGACTTTCCCCTTAAGAGGCATTAGAAGAAGACAAAATTGTATGTTACCAATTGAATGACATCTATTGCAGGATAAATCAATGTTAAAGTTTACATAGCTAGCCATATATGGATGTAAACTTTTACTTTATGGTTTGGTTATGTAGGCTTCTTCTAACCCATCGCTTTCTACTACATATAATAATACGATTACATTGTAACTTTACGTTAAAAACCAAAGTGTATCAGAATTCCAGTCATTCCAATAAATGTTATACCCCTTGATCTTCAAGAATAGGACTTGGAAATATGGAAGTATAGATTAGCCAAATTGTTTAACCTGAGTATAACCCCAAAACTAAGGACTTATTAGCCAGCCCTACTCTGTTGATTATGATTTTGTGCTCATGGAATGGCATGCTTTGAGCACTACTGAAAACTGCTATTGTAACGCCCTGGCCATAGAGAGTGTTTTTTCCTCTATTTTTGGTTAGGCCAGGGTGTGACATGGGTGGGCGTTCTATGTTAATTTTCTATGTTGGTGGTTTAATTTGTTTCGGCCGTGTATGGCTCTCAATCAGGAACAGCTGTAGATCGTTGTTGCTGATTGAGAGTCATACATAGGCAGCCTGTTTTTCCTTTGGGGTTTGTGGGTGAATGTTTTCTGTTTAGAGTTTGTTCCTGACAGAACTGTTGCTGGTCGTTCTTTTGGTTTCTTTTTTCTATAGTGTTCATTCGGTCATTAAAACCTTTCAAGATGAACACATCCTCCGCTGCACCTTGGTCTCATTTTAACGACAGCCATTACAGCTATTTACATGTGAAAAATGAATGCCATATGCTGCATTTGCTATAGGCCTATTGTTTGCCTTTTTGTTGGTTACCCTTTGATATTGTCACGATTCCCACCGACGGTGGCACCCCCTCCTGCTCGGGTGGCGCTCGGCGGTCGTCGTCACCGGCCTATTAGCTGCCACTGATCCCCTTTTTGGTTTTCCCTTTTTTTTGGTTTTGGGCACCTGTGGCCAATTAGCTATTAGAGGGGGTATTTAGTTTAGCTGGCCCGTCTGTTGTTTGTGCGGGATTAATTTTGTTCATTGACGACGTGTTGTTCGTCGGCTCTGCCTTGTCGCCTATTTGTATTTATTCCCTATGTTTGGGAACTTTTGTTTATCTCCAGTGTTATTAAAACACCGCTACCCTGTGTTCGCTGCTTCCTGCGCCTCATTCCTCCTACACGACTACCGAAGCCATTACAGAATCCCGCACCCCAGAAAAGGCATGGAATCAGCGGGAGCAGCGGGCACTCCTCTTCCCTCGATGGAGGAATGTGTGCTTCACCACACTACGGTCCTACACCGCATCGGATCGGCGATGGACCAGATGATGGAGAGGATGGACCGATGGGAGAGAAGTGGAATCCTCTCTCCACCTCCACCTCCTCCGATACAGCCACCTTCGCCTCCTACTACGTCTGGCTCTGGTGCGCTTCGTTTGGCGCTCCCGAGGGAGTACGATGGGGCGGCGGCTGGGTGCCAGGGGTTTTTGCTCCAGCTTGAGCTGTACCTGGCCACCGTCAGACCTGCTCCCACAGGAGAGGAGAGCGTGAGTGCCCTCGTTTCCTGCCTGACGGGCCGAGCTCTGGAGTGGGCTAATGCGGTCTGGAACAGCCCAGACTCGGCGAGGGACCACTACCCAGAGTTCACCCGCCGCTTTCGGGCCGTGTTCGACCACCCTCCGGAAGGAAGAGCGGCGGGTGAACGGCTGTTCCACCTCAGGCAGGAGACGAGGAGTGCTCAGGACTTCGCGCTGGAGTTCAGGACCTTGGCTGCTGGGGCGGGGTGGAACGACAGGGCCCTCATAGACCGCTACCGCTGCAGTCCCCGGGCGGACGTCCGCAGGGAGCTGGCCTGTCGGGACACAGCTCTGTCCCTGGACGAGCTGATAGACATGTCCATACGTCTGGACAATTTGCTGGCTGCCCGCGGGTGTTCGGAGAGGGTCCTGCCCGTTCCACCCCCGTGCACCCCCGCCCCTACTCCTATGGAGGTAGGGGGGGCCGTGCCAAGGGGCACCGGAGGAGGTGGCTCCTCCTGCACCAGCTGTGGTTGGAGAGGACACACGGCCGACCGGTGCTGGAGGAGCCAGTCTGGGAGTCGAGAGGGCAGGCAGAACACTTCTCGGTCACCTCAGGTGAGTCAGCACCAGAGTCACCCAGAACCCCCTGTTGGTCACGTGTTTTTACCTGTTTTGTTTACTACATTTTTTCCCTCTTCCCAGCATAGGGCGCTAGTCGATTCAGGCGCAGCTGGGAACTTCATGGATCGTGGACTTGCCATTAAGCTGGGCATTCCGCGGGTGCTGATAGATTCCCCCTTCCCCGTGCACTCCCTAGATAGCCGACCATTAGGGTCAGGGCTAGTCAGGGAGTCTACGGTGCCACTGGACATGGTAACGCAGGGGAATCATAAGGAACGCATTTGTTTTTTCCTTATTGATTCGCCTGCGTTTCCGGTGGTGCTGGGGGTCCCCTGGCTGGCTGGTCACAATCCCCGTATTTCGTGGAAACAGGGGGTTCTCCAGGGGTGGTCAGAGGAGTGTTCAGGGAGGTGTCTAGGAGTTTCCATAGGTGCCACGTCGGTGGAGAGTCCAGACCAGGTGTCCACCGTGCGCATTCCCCCTGAATACGCCGATTTGGCGATCGCCTTTTGTAAAAAGAGGGCGACTAAATTACCACCTCATCGACAGGGGGATTGTGCGATAGATCTCCAGGTTAACGCTGCGCTTCCCAGGAGTCACGTGTACCCCTTGTCACAGGAGGAGACGGTGGCTATGGAGACATATGTCACGGAATCCCTGGGACAGGGGTACATTCGGCCCTCCATCTCACCCGCCTCCTCGAGTTTCTTTTTTGTGAAGAAAAAGGAGGGAGGTCTGCGTCCGTGCATTGATTACAGAGGTCTAAACGCTATCACGGTGGGATTTAGTTACCCACTACCTCTCATCGCTACGGCGGTGGAATCATTTCACGGAGAACAGTTCTTCACAAAACTGGATCTCAGGAGCGCGTATAATCTGGTGCGTATCAAAAAGGGAGACGAGTGGAAAACCGCCTTTAGTACCACATCAGGCCATTATGAGTACTTTGTCATGCCGTATGGGTTGAAAAATGCTCCAGCCGTCTTTCAATCCTTTGTTGATGAAATTCTCAGGGACCTGCACGGGCAGGGCGTGATTGTCTATATCGATGACATTCTGATATATTCCGCCACCCGCTCCGCGCGTGTGTCACTGGTGCGCAAAGGGGCATGGTAGACTGCTGGAGCATGACCTATACGTTAAGGCTGAGAAGTGTGAGTTTTCCAAACGAGCCGTCTCCTTTCTGGGTTGATCGCATTTCCACCACGGGGGTGGTGATGGAGTATAACCGCTTTAAGGCTGTGCGTAATTGGCCGACTCCATCCACGGTGAAGGAAGTGCAGCGGTTCTTAGGCTTTGCCAATTACTACCGGAGGTATATCCGGGGTTTTGGCCAGGTAGCGGCTCCCATTACCTCACTGCTGAAGGGGGGGGCCGGTGCGTTTGCGATGGTCGACGGAGGCGGACGGAGCCTTCAAGAAGTTGAAGACGCTGTTCACCGACGCACCCGTGTTGGCGCACCCGGACCCGTCTTTAGCGTTCGTAGTGGAGGTGGACGTATCCGAGGCTGGGGTGGGTGCCGTGCTATCACAGCGCTCGGGTACGCCATCGAAACTCCGCCCCTGCGCTTTCTTTTCGAAGAAGCTCAGTTCGGCGGAGCGTAACTACGATGTGGGGGACAGGGAGTTGCTAGCGGTGGTCAAAGCCCTGAGGGTGTGGCGGCACTGGCTTGAGGGGGCTAAGCACCCCTTTCTCATCTGGACCGACCACCGAAACCTGGAGTACATCCGGGCAGCGAGGAGACTGAATCCACGTCAGGCAAGGTGGGCCATGTTCTTCGCCCGGTTTTGGTTCACCATTTCCTATAGACCGGGTTCCCTGAATACTAAAGCCGACGCGCTGTCCCATCTCTATGACACGGAGGACCGGTCCATCGATCCAACTCCCATCATTCCAGCGTCTAGGCTGGTGGCACCGGTGGTATGGGAGGTGGACGCGGACATCGAGCGGGCATTGGTGTTGGAACCTGCGCCTGCGCAGGTGCCCATGGGGCGCATGTATGTGCTGCTCGGTGTTCGTGATCGTCTGATTCGGTGGGCGCACACGCTACCCACTGCGGGTACTCCTGGTGTGGTGAGGACAGTTCGAAGTCTAAGGGGGAAGTACTGGTGGCCCACCTTGGCTAAGGACGTGAGGTCCTATGTCTCTTCCTGTTCAGTGTGCGCCCAGAGTAAGGCTCCTAGGCATCTACCGAGAGGGAAGTTACAGCCCCTCCCCGTTCCACAACAACCATGGTCGCACCTGTCCATCGACTTCTTGACAGATCTTCCCCCCTCTCAGGGGAACACTGAGATTCTGGTGGTTGTGGATCGGTTCTCTAAGTCCTGCCATCTCCTCCCATTGCCCGGTCTCCCTACGGCCCTGCAGACTGCGGAGGCCCTATTCACCCACGTCTTCCGGCACTACGGGGTGCCGGTGGACATTGTCTCTGATCGAGGTTCCCAGTTCACATCCAGGGTCTGGAGAGCGTTTATGGTGCGGCTGGGGGTCTCGGTCAGTTTGACCTCCGGTTATCACCCCGAGAGCAATGGGCAGGCGGAGAGGGTGAACCAGGAAGTGGGCAGGTTCCTGAGGTCGTATTGCCAGGACCGGCCAGGGGAGTGGGCGAGGTATATTCCCTGGGCTGAGTTAGCCCAGAACTCACTTCGCCACTCCTCTACTAACATGTCACCCTTTCAGTATGTGTTAGGTTACCAGCCGGTCCTGGCACCATGGCACCGGAGACAGACCGAGGCTCCTGCGGTGGAGGACTGGGTACAGCACTCCAAGGAGACCTGGAGAGCCGTCCAGGACTCACTAAAGGAGGCCAGTGCGCGGCAGAAGAGGAGTGCTGACCGCCACCGCAGTGAGGCGCCCGTGTTCGCACCGGGAGACAGGGTTTGGCTCTCGACCCGGAACCTGCCCCTCCGCGTGCCCTGCCGGAAGCTGGGGCCGCAGTGTGTGGGGCCCTTCAAAGTCCTGAGGAGGATAAACGAGGTGTGTTATTGGTTGCAACTCCCTTCCTATTACCGTGTTAACCCCTCGTTTCATGTGTCTCTCCTCAGGCCGGTGGTAGCTGGTCCCCTGCAAGAAGGTGAGGTGCCGGAGGTCCCTCCGCCCCCTCTGGACATCGGGGGCCCCCGGCGTACAGCATACGGGCCATTCTGTACTCGAGACGCCGGGCGAGGGGCCTGCAGTACCTCGTGGACTGGGAGGGGTACGGTCCGGAGGAGAGGTGCTGGGTGCCGGCGGAGGACGTCTTGGACCCATCTATGTTGAGGGATTTTCATCGCCTCCGTCCGGATCGCCCTGCGCCTCGCCCTCCGGGTCGACCTCGAGGGGGGTACTGTCACGATTCCCACCGACGGTGGCGCCCCCTCCTGCTCATCGGCCTATTAGCTGCCACCGATCCCCTTTTTGGTTTTCCCTTTTTTTGGTTTTGGGCACCTGTGGCCAATTAGCTATTAGAGGGGGTATTTAGTTTAGCTGGCCCGTCCGTTGTTTGTGCGGGATTAATTTTGTTCATTGACGACATGTTGTTCGTCGGCTCTGCCTTGTCACCTATTTGTATTTATTCTATTCCCTATGTTTGGGAACTTTTGTTTATCTCCAGTGTTATTAAAAACACCGCTACCCTGTGTTTGCTGCTTCCTGCGCCTCATTCCTCCTACACGACTACCGAAGCCATTACAGATATCTTAATAATATGCATCTGTTTAAAGGGCAAATCCACAGATGAAACAATAACAAAACCGTCGCCCGCCTCTATTTTGGTAAGCGGATCAGATCCAGCCTGAACTGTTCAATGTAGTAGGGAGTTGTAGTTTCCAACAGGCCAATATCCTACATAGTCTAGCGCGTATAACGTGGTAATTAAGTACAATGACCATAATCCATTGGGCATCTACTCTCTGGTCTGTGTTTCTTTTATGCCTGCTTTGGAAGAGACAGAAAAATATGCGCTAGTGAGGGGATATAGAGAGCATCTGTACACTATATATACAAAAATATGTGGACTCCACTTCAAATGAGTGGACGTGACTATTTCAGCCACACCCGTTGCTGACAGGTTATAAAATCGAGCCCACGGCCATGGAATCTCCATAGACAAACATTGGCAGTAGAATGACCTTACTGAAGTGCTCAGTGACTTTCAACGTGGCACCGTCATAGGATGTCACCTTTCCAACAAATTGGTTCGGCAAATTTCTTCCCAGCTAGAGCTGCCACGGTCAACTGTAAGTGCTGTTATTGTGAAGTGGAAACGTCGAGGAACAACAACAGCTCAGCTGCGAAGTGGTAGGATACACAAGCTCACAGAATGGGACCGCCAAGTGCTGAAGCGCGTAACACGTAAAAATCATCTGTCCTCGATTGCAACACTCACTAATGAGTTCTAAACTGCCTCTGGAAGCAACGTCACAAGAACTGTTTGTCTGGAGCTTCATGAAACGGGTTTCTATGGCCGAAGATCACCCTGCGCAATGCCAAGCATCAGCTGAAGTGGTATAAAGAGGAGTCCATTGGACTCTAGAGCAGTGGAAACACCTCTGGAATGATGAATCACGCTTCACCATCTAGCAGTCCGATTGACGAGCTGGGTTTGGCAGATGCCAGGAGAATGCTATCTGCCCCAATGCACAGTGCCAACTGTAAAGTTTGGTGGAGGAGGAATAATGGTCTGGGGCTGTTTTTCATGGTTCGGTCTAGGCCCCTTAGTTCCAGTGAAGAGAAATCTTAACCCTACAGCATACAATGTCATTCTAGACGATTCTGTGCTTCCAACTTTGTGGCAACAGTTTGTGGAAGGCCCTTTCCTGTTTCAGCATGACAATGCCCCCGTGCGAGGTCACATACTGAAATGGTTTGTTGAGATCGGTGTGGAATAACTTTACTGGCCTGCACAGAGCCCTGACCTCAACCCCATCAAACACCTTTTGGATGAATTTGAACGCCAACTGCAAGCCAGGCCTAATCACCAGTGCCCGACCTCACTAATACTCTTGTGGCTGAATGGAAGAAAGTCCCCGCAGCAATGTTCCAACATCTAGTGGAAAGTCTTCCCAGAAGAGTGGCGGCTGTTATAGCAACAAAGGAAGGACCAACTCCATATTAATGCCCATGATTTTGTAATTGCATGTTCGACGAGCAGGTGTCCACATACTTTTGGTCATGTAGTGTATCTCTACCTGAAAATGCATAATCTAAGTGATTGATATTTGGTATTCAGCAGTCCTAAAAATATGCCTTATTTACTTTGAAGAACTACTAAATAGTGATTTTGTCAGACGGCATAGGCTGCAGCTCTAAAGAGATGAGATGATGACTTGGAATTAAATAATAATGTAATCAAATAAATCCAATGTAATATTCTCAACAACTGAAATATGTTATTAAAGTAATGTGAATAAATGGTTAATAGGTGCTAAGCAGTAATGGGCAGTCACTACCATCATGGGACTTTTATAAATTGTTTTATTCTGTTTTGTTTTGTTACAGCATTCAACCCACATAATGCATATTGCATTCAATGTTTAAAAAAATTATTGAAACCAAACCAACCTCAAAAAACACAAATTATTCAGCACTAGACTGGGGTGAGGGGACGGTGAGACGACAGGGAAATGGGCCACTCCTGTACTCTAGCCTCCAGTCTTTCTCTTCTTCAGAGGGGCCTCAATGGCTCCAGAAAATATGATTTCTCTGGCCTTAGAGAGAGTTTAGTTTATTAGGATCCCCATTAGCTACTGCACATGCAGCAGCTCAGCTACTCAATCACTTTTTATAGCTACTGTTTACAGGCCTCCTGGGCAGTATACAGCGTTCCTCACTGAGTTCCCTGAATTCCTATTGGACCTTGTAGTCATGGCAGATAATATTCACATTTTGGGTGAATTTAATATTCACATGGAAAAGTCCACAGACCCACTCCAAAAGGCTTTCGGAGCTATCATTGACTCAGTGGGTTTTGTCTAACATGTCTCTGGACCTACTCACTGCCGCAGTCATACTCTGGACCTAGTTTTGTCCCGTGGAATAAATATTATGGAGCCCTCACTGCTGCTCGATCCTCCTATTTTTCCAACTTAATTGAGGAGAATAAGAACAATCCAATATTTATTTTTGATACTGTCGCAAAGCTAACTTAAAACCTGTTGGGGCTAGGGGGCAGTATTTGCACGGCCGGATAAAAAAACGTACCTGATTTAAACTGGTTACTACTCTTGCCCAGAAATGAGAATATGCATATAATTAGTAGATCTGGATAGAAAACACTCTAAAGTTTCTAAAACTGTTTGAATGGTGTCTGTGAGTATAACAGAACTCATATGGCAGGCCAAAACCTGAGAAGATTCCATACAGGAAGTGCCCTGTCTGACAATTTGTTCTCCTTCTCTGGCATCTCTATCAAAAATACAGCATCTCTCCTGTAACGTGACATTTTCTAAGGCTTCCATTGGCTCTCAGAAGGCGCCAGAAAGTGGAATGACGTCTCTGCAGTCTCTGGGCGAAAAACAGCAGGAGTTTTTGTGAGTGGTCAGGCAGGGAACAATGACACTGGAGTGCGTGTCCACGAGAGGACTCCATGTTTTTCTTTCAGTCTTTGAATGAATACAACGTCGCCCGGAATATTATCGCTATTTTACGAGAAAATTTAGATTTTAAACAGCGTTTGACATGCTTCGAAGTACGGTAATGGAATATTTTGAAATGTTTTGTCACGAAATGGGCTCGCGCGTCACCCTTCGGATAGTGACCTCAACGCACGAACAAAACGGAGCTATTTCAATATAACTATGGATTATTTCGAACCAAAACAACATTTGTTGTTGAAGTAGAAGTCCTGGGAGTGCATTCTGACGAAGAACAGCAAAGGTAATCCAATTTTTCTTATAGTAAATCTGAGTTTGGTGAGGGCCAAACTTGGTGGGTGTCAAATTAGCTAGCCGTGATGGCCGGGCTATCTACTCAGAATATTGCAAAATGTGCTTTCGCCGAAAAGCTATTTTAAAATCTGACACCGCGATTGCATAAAGGAGTTCTGTATCTATAATTCTTAAAAGAATTGTTATGTATTTTGTGAACGTTAATCGTGAGTAATGTAGTAAATTCACCGGAAGTTTGCGGTGGGTATGCTAGTTCTGAACATCACATGCTAATGTAAAAAGCTGTTTTTTTATATAAATATGAACTTGATTGAACAAAACATGCATGTATTGTATAACATAATGTCCTAGGAGTGTCATCTGATGAAGATCATCAAAGGTTAGTGCTGCATTTAGCTGTGGTTTTGGTTTTTGTGACATATATGCTTGCTTTGAAAATGGCTGTGTGATTATTTTTGGCAGGGTACTCTCCTGACATAATCTAATGTTTTGCTTTCGCTGTAAAGCCTTTTTGAAATCGGACAATGTGGTTAGATTAATGAGAGTCTTGTCTTTAAAATGGTGTAAAATAGTCATATGTTTGAGAAATTGAAGTTATATCATTTATGAGGTATTTGTATTTAGCTCCACGCGATTCCACTGGCTGTCCCACCTTGCCCAGGGAGGTTAAAAGCAGCGTTCCCCAAGAGAGGCTTTCACTTCAGCACTGATAAATTCATGAACTTCTTTGACGAAAAGATCTGGATCATTAGAAAGCAAATTACGGACTCCTCTTTAAATCTGAGTATTTCTCCAAAGCTCAGTTGTCCTGAGTCTGCACAACACTGCCTGGACCAAGGATCAAGGGAGACACTCAAGTTTTTTAATACTATATTTCTTGACACTTTGATGAAAATAGTCTTGGCCTCTAAACCTTTAAGCTGCATACTGGACACTATTCCAACTAAACTACTGAAAGAGCTGCTTCCTGTGCTTGGCCCTCCTATTTTGAATATAATAAACCACTCCCTATCCACCGGATGTGTACCAAACTCACTAAAAGTGGCAGTAATAAAGCCTCTCTTGAAAAAGCCAAACCTTGACCCAGAAAATATAAAAAACTGTCGGCCTATATCAAATCTCCCATTCCTCTCAAACATTTTTGAAAAAGCTGTTGTGCAGCAACTCACTACCTTCCTGAAGACAAACAATGTATACGAAACGCTTCAGTCTGGTTTTAGACCCCATCATAGCACTGAGACTGCACTCGTGAAGGTGGTAAATGACCTGTCCTCATCTGTCCTCGTGCTCCTAGACCTTAGTGCTGCTTTTGATACCATTGATCACCACATTCTTTTGGAGAGATTGGAAACCCAAGTTGGTCTACACGGACAAGTTCTGGCCTCGTTTAGAATCTTATCTGTCGGAAAGATATCAGTTTGTCTCTGTGGATGGTTTGTCCTCTGACAAATCAACTGTACATTTCGGTGTTCCTCAAAGTTCCGTTTTAAGACCACTATTGTTTTCACTATATACTTTACGTCTTGGGGATGTCATTCGGAAACAAAATGTTAACTTTCACTGCTATGCGGACAATACACAGCTGTACATTTTGATGAAACATGGTGAAGCCCCAAAATTGCCCTCCCTGGAAGCCTGTGTTTCAGACATAAGGAAGTGGATGGCGGCAAATGTTTTACTTTTAAACTCAGACAAAACAGAGATGCTTGTTCCAGGTTTGAAGATATCCCACTAGTGGTGTGGGGGCTGTGCTTTGGCAAAGTAGGTGGGGTTTTATCCTGCCTGTTTGGCCCTGTCCGGGGGTATCGTCGGACAGGGCACAGTGTCTCCTGACCCCTCCTGTCTCAGCCTTCAGTATTAATGCTGCAGAAGTTTATGTGTCGGGAGGCTAGGGTCAGTCTGTTAAACCTGGAGTATTTCTAGTGTCTCATCTGGTGTCCTGTGTGAATTTAAGTATACTCCCTCTCTTTCTCTCTCTCTTTCTCTCGGAGGACCTGAGCCCTAGGACCATGCCTTAGGATTACCTGGCCTGATGACTCCTTGTTTCCACAGTCCAGCTGGTCGTGCTGCTGCTCTAGTTTCAACTGTTCTGCCTGCGGCTATGGAACCCTGAACCCTGACTATGAAAAGCCAACTGACATTTACTCTTGAGGTGCTGACCAGTTGCACCCTCTACAACCATTGTGATTATTATCTGATGTGTGCAAGGGTCCCTGGTTCGAGCCCAGGTTGGGGCGAAGAGAGGGACGGAACCTACACTGTTACACTGGCCATCTATGAACTTTTGAACATCTTGGCCATGTTCTGTTATAATCTCCACCCGGCACAGCCAGAAGAGGACTGGCCACCCCTCAGAGCCTGGTTCCTCTCCAGGTTTCTTCCTAGGTTCTGGCCTTTCTAGGGAGTTTTTCCTAGCCACTGTGCTTCTACATCTGCATTGCTAGCAGTTTGGGGTTCTAGGCTGGGTTTCTGTACAGCACTTTGTGACATCGGCTGATGTAAAAAGGGCTTTATAAATACATTTGATTGATTGTGTCACGTCCTGACCAGCAGGTGGAGTAGGTGTACAAGTGTTGGTCAGGGCGTGGCAGAAGAAGTTGGGTTTTCTTTGTTCTGTCTAGGTTGGGTGTTTCTATGTAGAGGTAATTGGGGTGGACTTCCAATTGAAGGCAGCTGTGTGGTGTTGCCTTTGATTGGAAGTCCTATATTAGTTGGGTGTGTTTGTCTGTGTGTTTGTGGGGAATTGTTGTGAGCACTGCTTTTTTTGGTTTAGCCTGCTACGCTGTCATATCGTGAGTACTGTTCATTGTTTTGTTTATTGTTTTTTCAGTGGATGCTTTACTCCTGTTTTTGAAATTAAAATATGAGCATCCATATTCCCGCTGCGCCTTGGTCCTCCTTTCAACAGCACGATGGATTATGTGACAGATTGATTAATGACAATGTACAAAAGAGGAGAGAGTTTAGTGAATTAGCTCTATCCTGACTCACTGTTCAAATGATTTGTCCATACAGAACAATGTGGATGCATTTGGGTATTTTTGTCTGGAAAAAGGAGACACTGACATCATTGGTGTCCTGTCTGTCCATCGTGAGAGTTCCTTTTCATTCTTACATGAATCAGGATTGAGTCATCCAATGAGTAATTACAGTTCCCTCTGAATTCCCATTTTACTTCATAAAACCCCACACTATCCTCACTCACTCTTATATTGGAAAAATTAAGCTCTCATTCATTCTCGTGTCATTTCCAGTTCAAAACGTTTTATTTCTCTCATTATCACATCAAAAAGGTAGCCTAGTACTGTAGCAGAGAAAGTATACTTTATAGCAGAGGTCTTGACAGGCTGTTTGGTATGTTACAGGATATTACAGCTGGGGAGATTCTGTGTAAACCCTTCTCACAGTTATAGTATGAGACCTTCTGTAGCTCAGTTGGCTCTTGTAACGCTAGGATAGTGGGTTCGATTCCGAGGGCCGCCTGTACATAAAAAACGAATGCACGCGTGACTGTAAGTCACTTTGGATAAAAGTGTCTGTTAAATGTCATAACTATTATATATCAGGCCTTGTTTCTCATCACTGGACCTAAACTATGATAGGAAGTGCCTTGTTTTATATGCATGTATATTTCTATCCACTGATGTCATACCTGATGTCACTTACAGTAACTGGCGTGACCACCATATTTTACAGTAACTGGCGCGACCACCATATTTTACAGTAACTGGTGCGACCACCATATTTTACAGTAACTGGCGCGACCACCATATTTTACAGTAACTGGCGCGACCACCATATTTTCACAACTCAATGAACAAAGTCATTGTTGCTGATGAATATGTGATGTGCACTGAACAAAAATATAAAACAACATGCAACAATTTTAAGATTTAAGGAAATCAGTCAATTGAAATAAATTCATTAGGCCCTAATCTATGGCTTTCACATGACTGGGAATACAGATATGCATCTGTTGGTTACAAATACCTTGAAAAAAAGTAGGGGCGTTGATCAGAAAACCAGTCAGTATCTGGCGTGACCACCATTTGCCTCATGCAGTGAGATACACGCTTTCTGTCATCGGTACAGTTGAAACCGGGTTTCATCTGTGAAGAGCACACTTCTCCAGCGTGCCAGTGTAAATTGAAGGTGAGCATTTGCCCACTGAAGTCTGTTACGGCGCCGAACTGCAGTCAGGTCAAGACCCTGGTGAGGACGACGAGCACGCAGATGAGCTTCCCTGAGACGGTTTCTGACAGTTTATGCTGAAATTCTTCGGTTGTGCAAACCCACAGTTTCATCAGCTGTCCGGGTGGCTGGTCTTAGACTATCCTGCAGGTGAAGAAGCCGGATGTGGAGGTCCTAGGCTGGCATGGTTACACGTGGTCTGCGGTTATGAGGCTTGTTGGAAGTACTGCCATATTCTCTAAAATAACATTGGATGCGTCTTATGGTAGACAAATGAACATTCAATTCTCTTGCAACAGCTCGGGTGGACATTTCTGCAGTCAGCATGCCAATTGCACACTCCCTCAAAACTTGACATCTGTGGCATTGTGTTTTGTGACAAAACTGCACATATTAGTGGCTTTTTATTGTCCCCAGCACAAGGTGCACATGTGTAATGAACATACTGTTTAATCAGCTTCTTGATATGCCACACCTGTCAGGTGGATGGATTATCTTGGTAAAGGAGAACATGCTCACTAACAGGGATGCAAGCGGTGACCCAGGCGCTAGGAGAAAAACGCTGGTTGATTTGGCAAACGAGACAAACTGGCACAGACAGACAGAAACACAGGTATAAATACACAGCGGATAATGGGAAAGATGGGCGACCCCTGGAGGGGGGGTGGAGACAAGCACAAGGACAGGTGTAACAGATCAGGGTGTGACAAAATCACAACTTTAAATGTACTCACTTCACAGAGTAAAACGAAATGTAAATATACTATGCATGTATTCAATGTCTTTTAACAGAAAATATATATTACAACTTGAAATCATCAGCATGGTAATGAAGAAAATAGCAAAGACTGGATATTTCCCAAATAAATTGTTTATTTAATATGTGTTATGTAGCTACAACATTTACATGAGAGAAATGTGAACACTGGGGATGTTGACCTTAGGATGTTTAAAGGGACAACGACAATTATTTACATGAGCAATAGATTAACCAATGGAAGTTTAAAAGATAATAAAAAACATGTATAATTAAAACAAACAGAAATCAAACCCAGTCCAGAACTATTGCCTTTTTGGGTGAACATTGGAGATGGCAGCCCTGTGGAAGTCCTTTGTCCAAAGCTTGTTGAATGCATGCACTGAGACAAAATCAGAAAACAAAATTAGGATACTGAAAACAATTTATATTTTGGCGTCTTAAAAAAGGTAGAAATTGAGTTATGCCTAATATGGAAATTCATATTATTTTTCCAAAATGAATTATTGTTCTGGGTCAATATTGGCCAAACTCAGTGTTGGGTTAATTCAACTTGGGGTTTGGGTTGTGCTTCTAACCCAGCGCCTTAGGTTGAACGCTTGACCCAAATGCTGGGTAAATTATACTATATTGCCGGGTTAAAACAACCCAGTGTGTTGGGTTATTTTCAGCGTCATCGTAATTTAAAGTTTGCTTGCATATTTTTGCCTTCTCTACCATCCCTCCCCCTCCATTTCCTACACACACAATCCAGATATTAATGTTGAATTTCAAATCATTTCTATTGCCTGCATTTCACAACATACTTCAGAGAATGTACTATATATATATATATATAAATAAATAGCACATTGAAACAAAACCTTATTGTCTAAATATATATTATTTCACAAGATAAGATTTCATGAAATAGGATTGATTATGAGAATTCATGTATATTATTTCATGAACCAAACAGTCCAAACTTCAGACTAAAGCCTCAGCTGAATTTGATGTGCACACTCAGATTGCAATCTGAAAAGAACAAAGCATGCAACAGTCTGTCCGTCTAGAGTGGTATTAACACAGATCTGTCTGTCAGGCAGTGCCAGAGCTAATCGATAGATATTCACATTCACTTACAGCTATCTTAGGTGACAGCACACACACACTGCTGTTTTGACATACAATAATGGTCTACATTTGAGTCGAGTTAAAACATTAATAAACAAAACAAGTGTAAAATATAACATTTGAAGGTCACTACTAAGGACATGGACTAGTGACTTTATTACCTTTATTTAACTAGGCAAGTCAGTAAAGAACAAATTCTTATTTTCAATGACAGCCTAGGAACAGTGGGTTAACTGCCTTGTTCAGGGGCAGAATGACAGATTTTTACCTTGTCAGCTCAGGGATTCGATCTTGCAATATTTCGGTTATTGGCCCAACGCTCTAACCACTAGGCTACCTGCCGACTTAATTGCATTTCATTCATGAAGCGCTGTTCACAATCATCAAAATGTAACATTTATATTTCAAATAAATTGTTGTGATGGAATGGAAGCATACCAGAATGCGCTTCAGTAGTTTAACTAAAGGCCATTGAGCCACATACCGTACTGTATGCCAAAAGCAGGCTAAAATGCATACAAAAACGAACTAAAAGTACATTTAACAGAACTATAAATAGTGCCTTTAAGAGCATATTAGTATTGAAATGAGACACTCATGGCTCATCCATTCATTATTAATTCACAGGAACACATTAGCCAGAGGGCTGTGCTTCCCCCTGTCACTTCTCACACTACATACAAGAGCAGATTCTAATCAACTATTGTTCAGTGGAAGAAAAGACACTCGCAACAGTCTTACTGCGGGGGATTCTGTTCCTGGCAGCTGTTACACCATGGTCTGTAGGAAGTCCCATGCTGGGGCGCAGTTGGAAAGTTGATTTCAAGCGTAATAGGACTTGAAGCACACATCCAGTGTCCCAAGCAGTGTACCTTGCTCCAATGCCAGTCCACTAATGACTGTAAACACCTGTGAGCTGTCCCCAAGAGCCAACACACATGGTTAGGGTCTGGTCACCTCCGCCTGGTTCAGATACTCAACCATGTTGGTCCCAACCTGTTAGAGAAATCATTAGATTTTAGAATATGAGGACTTGTACAAAGCATGGAGGCACACTGACAATGCCATCACACAATTTATTTTATATTTTATAGCCATTTACATCAATCAACACCCAATCCCTGTTTGATGCCTACATCTTCCATTCATTTGGGGCTGTGGCTCATAGGTTAATTTACTCTAACCACGTTTCCAGCCAACCATTTCATTCAGATTAATTACCTGAAGCATGAAACGAGTCATGACCATTGTTGGAAAAATTATTTGTATCATGCACAAAGTAGATGTCCTAACCGACTTGTCAAAACTATAGTTTGTTAATTAACAAGAAATTTGTGGAGTGGTTGAAAAATGAGTTTTAATGACTCCAACCTAAGTGTATGTAAACTTCCGACTTCAACTGTATATATACTTAGATCATGTGACAGATCATGTGACACTTAAATAAAGTCCATCTGTGTGCAATCTAACTAATTATGTGACTTCTGAAGGTAATTGGTTGCACCAGATCTTATTTAGGGGCTTCATAGCGAAGGGGGTGAATACATATGCACGCACCACTTTTCCGTTTTATATTTTTTGACATTTTTGAACCAAGTTTTTTTTTTCATTTCACTTCACCAATTTGGACTATTTTGTATGTCCATTACATGAAATCCAAACAAAAATCCATTTAAATTTCAGGTTGTAATGCAACAAAATAGTCAAAACGCCATGGGGGATGAATACTTTTGCAAGGTACTGCACCTATCACATTAATTTAGCTAAAATAGGATAGCTAACGTTAGCTAGCTAAGCGCTAGCCAGTCAGTCAGTGGCGCTGACAGAAGGAAACTGGTATCACCAAAATGTGTTTCACTCTATCCCATAAAACATTACATTGCTAACTAGGCATCATTTAGGTAATAAAATGTTAAAGTTTTTAAAAATGTTTTATTATTAAGTAACACACTCAACAGACAACTTTGGTAGCTAGGTTCTGTAGCTAGCTCGATAGCTTGGTTTCCATTTTCCAACAGATGTTTCTAATCCCTTTGATTGGTCTTCAGCGGTTACTGGTCTTGGAACTCATGTGTTCACCAGAAACGGCTTCAGGTAAACTGTTTGCCACTAGTGGCAATAAATATTATTGTTGCCAAAGGTTTGCCGCAGATTCACCACTAGTGGCAAACATTTGAAAACTTATGGCAACATTTTGTGCCACACTATTTAGTTCGTAGTAAATTTGGCACAAACCTGCGGGAAGTTTGCAGCAACAAATGGATTTTTGTAAGGGTTTGTGTGTATGGAAAATTCTGGGATCTGTTATTGAAACATGGGACCAACACTTTACATGCTGCATTTATGTTTTTCTTCCGTATAGTATAACTCATTTATGTTTTTCTTCCGTATAGTATAACTCATTTATGTTTTTCTAGTATTATAGTATAACTCATTTATGTTTTTCTAGTATTATAGTATAACTCATTTATGTTTTTCTTCCGTATAGTATAACTCATTTATGTTTTTCTAGTATTATAGTATAACTCATTTATGTTTTTCTAGTATTATAGTATAACTGAAGAGTAAGTAAGGACTGGAGGAGGAGGTCCTTAGCCAAGTCTTTAGTAAGAAACTATGTATTTTCTTTCCTTGTGACAACTACAGTAGTAGAGAAGCGCATAAATACTACAGATTTTCACACCCTTTTATTGACCATATGTTGGTTAGTCATACAGTCAAAACAATAATATAAACATGTTTTACCTTAGAGAGCTCAGAAACAAAGAAAGTTGATCATAAAATGCAAATACTGTAGAATAATAATAATAATTATCGAAGTTAAAATAAATATAATCATGTATTTAATGTCTGTCTCTCATACAATTCCTTATGGCACTAATTTCCTGTGCGGCTGTCAGTAGTAAAGTTGTTAAAAAGAAGATAATTCTTTTTTAAATATGATGTATTCATACATGTGTGTACTGTATATGTATCTGTGTGTTTGTTTTGAATAAACATGATGCAAGAATAGATCAATTAAATAAAAAGTCACATACTGTTCAGACAAAATGTTTCACTTGCTGGAATAAACAAACCAAAGAAAACAACAGTGTTTGCTGGTAAACCAGCGGTGGAATAAACAAACCAAAGAAAACAACAGTGTTTGCTGGTAAACCAGCGGTGGAATAAACAAACCAAAGAAAACAACAGTGTTTGCTGGTAAACCAGCGGTGGAATAAACAAACCAAAGAAAACAACAGTGTTTGCTGGTAAACCAGCGGTGGAATAAACAAACCAAAGACAACAACAGTGTTTGCTGGTAAACCAGTGCTGGAATAAACAAACCAAAGAAAACAACAGTGTTTGCTGGTAAACCAGCGGTGGAATAAACAAACCAAAGAAAACAACAGTGTTTGCTGGTAAACCAGCGGTGGAATAAACAAACCAAAGACAACAACAGTGTTTGCTGGTAAACCAGTGCTGGAATAAACAAACCAAAGAAAACAACAGTGTTTGCTGGTAAACCAGCGGTGGAATAAACAAACCAAAGAAAACAACAGTGTTTGCTGGTAAACCAGCGGTGGAATAAACAAACCAAAGAAAACAACAGTGTTTGCTGGTAAACCAGTGGTGGAATAAACAAACCAAAGAAAACAACAGTGTTTGCTGGTAAACCAGCGGTGGAATAAACAAACCAAAGAAAACAACAGTGTTTGCTGGTAAACCAGCGGTGGAATAAAGAAACCAAAGAAAACAACAGTGTTTGCTGGTAAACCAGCGGTGGAATAAACAAACCAAAGAAAACAACAGTGTTTGCTGGTAAACCAGCGGTGGAATAAACAAACCAAAGAAAACAACAGTGTTTGCTGGTAAACCAGCGGTGGTAAAATAAATGAGAGAACAGGCAACGCATCCAATGACAATAACAATCAGATTCCAGCCCCCACTGCACATTCCCTCCGATTTCATCTGAGCAGTAAATAATCGGATTGAAAGAGTGCCCTGTGGGCATGAAAACACACCCGCAGAGCCTCTCCATCCCCATCCTGACTATACTGTACACACAGCACAGCGGATGCCTTCTCTCCTTCGGTGCTGTTAGCAGAACCCAGAAACAACCACCAGACTCTTCTAGGCTGCTCAATCGAGTGCAGAGTTAGTACATCCTCTTAGTCCAGCAAAGCATGTGGAGGGAGCTAGGCCAAGTCTAAACCAAATGAATGAAGAAAAGCCACAAAATATTGTTTAGCTTTATTAGCCCGTGGATCTCAGATTTTAGACACAAGGAATCAGGTGAAAAGACCACGATTTGAAACTCCAGTGAACAAGATTACCATAAATTACATTGTAAAGCTAAAGTGTATAAAATATGAAGGTTGTTTATTTATTTTTCTCATCGGTATGTTTTCTCATCAGACCTAATTAGAATAGACAGTATACAGTAAGGACTGAAGTAAAACCTAAAAAAGGGAAAACGACTTTCCAAAACCCTCTTAGCTTGTTTATCCCAACGAGTTAAACCAACCCTACACACTGTTTGGTAAATTGGCACATTTATAAATAACATAACTTAAAGCCCACACTTTAATGTCCTTTTACTGTTATTGCAGTCCAGTTAGTCTGAAAAGTAGGATAACATTTCGTGTACAGCGCTGGCTAGAATGATTTTTATACATCACTTTGTTGGTGTGTAAGACACACACTAGGGGGACACACGTCTCACCCTCATAACACACTGACATTAAGAACAGAATCCTAATCTGCAGCTGTATGTACAAGACCAGATCAAGCCATCACCCTGGTTGGTCTTCCTTAAGAAGACGCTAGTCTCTAATGTTCTCTTAGTAAAAGGTCTCTCTCTCTCTCACTCTCTCTTTTGCTCTCTCTCACTCCCGCTCTCTCTCTTTCGCTCTCTCTCTCTCTCTCTCTCAAAAAGAGCATATAGAAAAAGAGCAGTGGAATCCATCCCCCATAATCCACCAGAAGCCCTTTATTTCCTATGTTTTTATGGTCTATAACATGTTGTTCCCCTCTCTTCCATCATACTCTATAACATGGACCATAACTTCGGATATGATCTGCTCCGTCCCCTTTCTGGTGATCAAGCTGGGGATTGGTGGAGAGTGGCAGTAGTGGGAGGAGCCTCCATAGCCCTCTTATTTATCCTTATCACCATGGTTTCTTGGTTTATTTAGCAGCAACTACAGAAAGTCTGGTATTTGTTATTCAAAGGTACAGTTGATGTGGTGGAATTAGACCGGAGGGTGGTTTAGTTAGACCGAAGGGTGGTTTAGTTAGACCAGAGGGTGGTTTAGTTAGACCAGAGGGTGGTTTAGTTAGACCGGAGGGTGGTTTAGTTAGACCGGAGGGTGGTTTAGTTAGACCGGAGGGTGGTTTAGTTAGACCGGAGGGTGGTTTAGTTAGACCGGAGGGTGGTGACCGGAGGATGGTTTAGTTAGACCGGAGGATGGTTTAGTTGCCGGGTGGAGGCCGGAGGGTGGTTTAGTTAGACCAGAGGGTAGTGACCGGAGGGTGGTTTAGTTAGACTGGAGGGTGGTTTAGTTAGACCAGAGGGTAGTGACCGGAGGGTGGTTTAGTTAGACTGGAGGGTGGTTTAGTTAGACCGGAGGGTGGTTTAGTTAGACCGGAGGGTGGTTTAGTTAGACCGGAGGGTGGTTTAGTTAGACCGGAGGGTGGTTTAGTTAGACCGGAGGGTGGTTTAGTTAGACCGGAGGGTGGTTTAATTTGACCGGAGGGTGGTTTAGTTAGTCTGGAGGGTGGTTTAGTTAGTCTGGAGGGTGGTTTAGTTAGACTGGAGGGTGGTTTAGTTAGACCGGAGGTGGTTTAGTTAGACTGGAGGGTGGTTTAGTTAGACTGGAGGGTGGTTTAGTTAGACCGGAGGGTGGTTTAGTTAGACCGGAGGGTGGTTTAATTTGACCGGAGGGTGGTTTAATTTGACCGGAGGGTGGTTTAATTTGACCGGAGGGTGGTTTAGTTAGACCGGAGGGTGGTTTAGTTTGACCGGAGGGTGGTTTAGTTAGAATGGAGGGTGGTTTAGTTAGACCGGAGGTGGTTTAGTTAGACCGGAGGGTGGTTTAGTTAGACCGGAGGGTGGTTTAATTTGACCGGAGGGTGGTTTAATTTGACCGGAGGGTGGTTTAATTTGACCGGAGGGTGGTTTAGTTAGACCGGAGGGTGGTTTAGTTTGACCGGAGGGTGGTTTAGTTAGAATGGAGGGTGGTTTAGTTAGACCGGAGGTGGTTTAGTTAGACCGGAGGGTGGTTTAGTTAGACCGGAGGGTGGTTTAGTTAGACCAGAGGGTGGTTTAGTTAGACCGGAGGATGGTTTAGTTAGACCATTCAGGTTTAGGGTAATCCAATACGAGTCCAGACAGAGTAGAAACTGTTTTATTTGAGGGTCAACATCCTACTCACCTCAGACCAAGCGAATGAGGAGAGGATGGATTTTGTTTGATGCTTATCTTTTCACCAGTTAATGTGTGGTTATATCTCAGCATAAGACCGGGGACATGGAGCTGTGGTTGTCGAGCTGCAGTCCCAATATTTGTCCCCATTGTATTTGTCTATCTGTTTCCATGAGCCCTCCATGCCATGGGGTGGCGCCGATGCCACTAGACGTCAGTGCTGATGCTGCAGCTGCGGTTGAACATGTCCCTCATGGTGACTGACCGGGTCAGGTTCAGTTTGTGGTAGCTGGGCATTTCTAAGGGCAGTTCCAGGTCATGCTGTTGGATACTACGGTAGCTGATGCGGTCGCCGCCGTTCCGCAGGCCGTCCGGGTGCTGCAGGTAGAAGGGCACATCATGGTGTGTGCACGACGGGCAGAATGTCTGCGAGCGCGTTAGTTTCCGCGCTAAAGGCGGTGTGAAGAGGGCGGGGCCGTTAGGGGTGGAGGCGGCGACCGACGCCGCCACGATGTTATGGTTGGAGTGGACTGGCGGGAGGCGGGACGTCACTGCAAAGTCGGGCTCCTCCTCCTCCGACTCCAACTCCTCCTTCTTACAGCAATAATACTGTCAGGGAGAAAAGACACAAGGAGAGATAACTTCAATAATCACAGCATACCCTTGACAATAAGAAATGTTCTACGGTAGGTATATCTGTGACAGACCTGGTTCAAACACAACTGTCAAATAATTCAAAGACTTGAAAGGCTCTTTTGGAAAGTCCATTCTCTACATGATATTCATTGTAACGCTGACAACGAAACATTACGATGAAGATGCTGCAAACAGCAATTATCACTTAAAATATAGAGCCCCATTACTTGACTGACATGGCAGGCCTGCTCTAAATCTACACTGTGTTTAAAACTGTCTAGTGTGGCACACATTGAAATTTGGTCAGCTATTATCAAACTTTACATTGAGCTATTACAAAATATTACACTGAGATACATCTGAGGTTGGCAAAGAGAGCGTGCCTGAGAGAAAGAGATGAGAGATGAACCGAGTATTTGTATAATTACTCAGACATGACTCGGAGAAAAGGAGCTGTGCTGTCTGTCATTTAGCTGAATGGAATAGGAATGGATGGTTAGTTAATGAAATGTCATCTCTTTTTGACCCACTTACCGTTTCATGGTAATACAGTGTAATGGAAAGTGTCTCAACTCCCCCCGATCCATCCCACCCAGTCCTATCTACACACTGACGGTTTGAGCACAAATCATCAGACATCCCAGAACCAAAGAACCCTGCTGGACAACACGACATCGTGTCTAGTGAGAGAGTTCTGATCTGAGAAACGCTTACAGCGACACCTAATAGGGACACAGTTGTTGTTCAGACTGTGGTCAGGGATCTCCAACTCCTCAAGAAAAGAGCAAAATGACCTTTAAAAAACAGACAACAACTCATGGAATGGCGGGTACTGTGATGGGAAACAAACACACGCACACACACAGACGCAGTCTAAACCAGACATTGTTTTTTGTTGTTGTATTGTTTGTATATCGTTGTATTTTAAATTTGTGTGAGTGTTCTTTTCTATTTTGTACTTAACACTTTTTTTATTTAAGCTTCTTGGTTAAGGGCTTGTAAGTAAGCATTTCACTGTAAGGTCTACACCTGTTGTATTCGGCACATGTGACAAATAACATTTGATTTGATTTGTTCAGTGTATCAGTATTTTGTTACTTGTCATGTTCTGTGTGTTTTGTGTACCACTGGAAGAGTAGCTGCAGCTTCTGCAAAAGCTAGTGGGGATCCAGATAAACAAACAAACAAACTTTACCCATATAAAATGCCTAAAATAATGAAACGTGTATGTCACACCCTGATCTGTTTCACCTCTTTGTGCTTGTCTCCACCCCCACAAGGTGTTGCCCATCTTCCCCATTATCCCCAGTGTATTTATACCTTTGTTCTAAGTTTGTCTGTTACCAGTTTGTTTTGTTCGTTCAGCCTACCAGCGTTTCCCCTTGCTCCTGTCTTTTTCTGGTTCATGTTTTTCTGGTTTTCCTGGTTTTGACCATTCTGCCTGCCCTGACCCTGCCTGCCGTTCTGTACCTTATGGACTCGGATCTGGATTACTGACCTCTGCCTGCCCTTTGACCTGTCGTTTTGCCTGCCCCCTGTTCTAGTAATACACTTTTGTTACTTCGACACTGTCTGCATCTGGGTCTTCTCCTGAAACGTGATAGTGTGGCTTGAACACACACTGGTTGTGTAATGTTGTGATGACTAACTGTTTAAGAAGTGTGTGATTATCCGGACATTGGATCATCCTGATACCACATAGCTTGACCTCCATGAAGAGAGGAGCTGTCCCAAGAGGCACATCCTGATACCAAATAGCTTGACCTCGATGAAGCTTTCAGTTTTACTGATGATCAAGATACATGCCACATCTTACTAAAGCTTTCAGTCAGAGGTCTTAGACAGAGGAATAGAGGGGGCTCAATGCTTATTGTGACACACAATTCAGTGACAGTACATGATTTGACCACAATGAAGAGAGTTATAGAGAGGGGCTTGAGAGGGGTTTGAGAGGGGCCTTAGAGGTAAGCCAACTAAATAAAGGCTTTTTCATTTAGTGCCTTGACTTTTTGTTGTGGGATTTCAGTTTTACTAATGATTTTCAAGACACAAGCAACAGCTTATTAAAGAAGCCAGTTTGCTCTCAGTCAGATTTACAGTACGTCTGTACAGAGCGAGGTCATGAGAAGGTCTTACCTGCAGTCTACAGTAACACAGTACTGCGATGATGCACAGTAAGATAACTGTAGCTAAAATACCGCCTGTGATGACCACTGTCCCGGCTGTCATTCGAAATCCTCTCCATCAACAGCCTGCAGAGAAGAGAGAATGAAAGAAAGCGGGGGAAGGAGAAGATGGAAAGAGAGAGAGACAGAGGGGGGAGAAGAAAGAAAGAGAGAGAGGGGGGAGATGGAGGAGAGAGAGAAAGAGTACGGGCAGGGAGAGAACAGAGAGAGAGAGATCGATAGTGAGGTAGAGAGAGAAAGATAAAAAATAAAGACAGTATCTATCAGTGTATTGTATTCATTAAGCAGATCTTTAACTACGTCATCCACTGAGGGTGCTTATTGAATTATCCTCCCTTTCCTAACATGTAATAAAATCAAAGCATAAATCCATAATCTAGACTTTGTCTCTCTGCTTGAAACACAGACACGGGAGATAAAAAAACAGGATGAGCTGTGGAGGGACAGACAGAGAAACGGATGGGGCTGGGATGTATTATGACCCCTGTCTCCTACTCAGAGGCAAGGATGATTGACCTCTGAACTCTGAACCTTACTCAGAGGTCACTGAGGAAACAAATGAAGACAGCAGCGTTGACACTAAGGCTTTGCTGAGGCAAAACTGAGCGCCTCTTTGGCGGTAACAATGCTATACTTAAACCAGGACTAAGACAAATGATATCACACTGTGATTGACTTCATGAAGGTATGAAAATAACAACCGAGCATTCCCAAATCAACCAGCCTTAGCGCTGACTGACACACACATCTGAGACTGCACTTCAACCAACCTAACCTCCCAACCAACCTAACCTCTCCTCTAGTCCAACTACAGCGTGGTCGGGTCCTCGGAAACACAACAACAACCTGTCTTTGGCCCTTTACCTTGTTCATTTAGATGGATCTGATCAAGTCAATATAGGGAACTCTCTACAAACAACACATACTGTAGCAAACCTACCGGATAGAATCTAGTTTGACAAATCTAATGTACAGGTCAATAGATCTGTGCTAAGAATTGGAAAGAGAAGAAACTGAAAACCAAAACAGAGAATTAAAAAGACAGCAGAATAACAGTCTCATTCAGGTCTGTCAGACTGGACTACAGACAAGACTGGACCTAGACTGGACCACAGACTAGACTGGACTACAGAATGGTGTGTCACGTCCTGACCAGCAGAGGGCGTAATTGTGTTAGTTTTGGTCAGGATGTGGCAGGGGGTTTGTGTTTGTTAAATGTTGTGTGGGTGATTGGACTCCCAATTGAAGGCAGGTGTGTTGAGTTGCCTTTGATTGGGAGTCCTATATAGTAGTGTGTGTTTTTCTTTGGGGTTGTGGATAGTTGGTTTTGCACTGTGTGTTGTGTGCCTGCAAAACTGTTCCTGTCTTCGTGAGTACTGTTTATTGTTTTCCCTGTGGATGCTTTACTTGTGTTTGGAATAAAACTATGAGTATCCACATTCCCGCTGCGCCTTGGTCCAATTTTGAAGACAGCTGTTAATGGTGTCGAAATGAAAAAATCTCAAAGTTAAACAGTCTACAAAATATGACACATTTCTTGTGCGTACTATGTCCGTGTGTCTCAGAGTATTGACTATAGAAATAGAATCACTCTATTCTGAATAATTATATGTCTATGGTATTGACTTGGTTGTGTTGACCAGCTAGACTAGAGTGACGGCTCATTAACCTCTGACCTGGGGCTAATTATGTTACTGGTACTAAATTACCCAAACCCCCACAGAACATGAACATCTGATCATACCTCCTACCGACAGAGGAACGAGGAAGCTACCTACTCAAATACCTTTTACACACAGTATACAGTAAAGTACAGTACTATACTACACTGAGTGTAAATATCATTAGGAACACCCCTTTTGCCCTCAGAAGAGACTCAATTTGTCGGGGAATGGACTCTACAAGGTGTCGAAAGCGTTCCACATGGATGCTGGCCCATGTTGACTCCAATGCTTTACACGGTTGTGTCAAGTTGTCTGGATGTCCTTTGATTGGTGGACCTTTCTTGATACACGCAGGAAACTGTTGAGCATGAAAAACCCAGCACCGTTGCAGTTCTTGACACACTCAAACTGGTGCGACTGGCACCTACTACCATACCCCGTTCACAGGAACTTAAATCTTCTGTCTTGCCCATTCACCCTCTGAATAGAACACATACACAATCCATGTCTCAATTGTCTCAAGGCTAAAACATCCTTCTTTAACCCCTTCATCTACACTGATTGGTGGACATCAATAAGGGATCATTGCTTTCACCTGGTCAGTCTATGTCATGGAAAGAGCAGGTGGTCTTAATGTTTTGTTGACTCAGTGTACATGTTAAGTATGTGCTATCATCACATACACACGCACATTTGCATGCACGCACCTCTGATATAACCCCACCCCCCCTCCACCAATAACCCATGATATAACCCCCCCTCTACCAATAACCCATCATATAACCCTCCCTACCTATAACCCATGATATAACCCCCCCTCCACTAATAAACCACGATATAACCCCTCCACCTATAACCCATGATATAACCACCCCCTCTACCTATAACCCATGATATAACCCCTCCTACCTATAACCCATGATATAAACCCCTCCACCAATAACCCATGATATAACCCCTCCTACCTATAACCCATGATATAACCCCCCCTCCACCAATAACCCATGATATAAACCCCTCCACCAATAACCCATGATATAACCCCTCCACTAATAACCCATGATATAACCCCCCCTCCACTAATAACCCATGATATAACCCCTCCACTAATAACCCATGATATAACCCCTCCACTAATAACCCATGATATAACCCCTCCACCAATAACCCATGATATAACCCCTCCACTAATAACCCATGATATAACCCCTCCACTAATAACCCATGATATAACCTCTCCACCAATAACCCATGATATAACCCCTCCCCCAATAACCCATGATATAACCCCTCCACCAATAACCCATGATATAACCCTCCACTAATAACCCATGATATAACCCCTCCACCAATAACCCATGATATAACCCCTCCACCAATAACCCATGATATAACCCCTCCCCTAATAACCCATGATATAACCCCTCCACCAATAACCCATGATATAACCCCTCCCCTAATAACCCATGATATAGCCCCTCCACCAATAACCCATGATATAACCCCTCCACTAATAACCCATGATATAACCCCTCCACTAATAACCCATGATATAACCCCTCCACCAATAACCCATGATATAACCCCTCCACTAATAACCCATGATATAACCCCTCCACTAATAACCCATGATATAACCCCTCCACCAATAACCCATGATATAACCCCTCCACTAATAACCCATGATATAACCCCTCCACTAATAACCCATGATATAACCCCTCCACTAATAACCCATGATATAACCCCTCCACCAATAACCCATGATATAACCCCTCCACTAATAACCCATGATATAACCCCTCCACTAATAACCCATGATATAACCCCTCCACCAATAACCCATGATATAACCCCTCCCCCAATAACCCATGATATAACCCCTCCACCAATAACCCATGATATAACCCCTCCACCAATAACCCATGATATAACCCCTCCACCAATAACCCATGATATAACCCCTCCACTAATAACCCATGATATAACCCCTCCACCAATAACCCATGATATAACCCCTCCACTAATAACTCATGATATAACCCCTCCACTAATAACTCATGATATAACCCCTCCACTAATAACCCACGATATAACCCCTCCACCACAGTGCTGCTGTGTAGCCCGAGCCCCTAGCGTCCCCTAGGGATGATCTCATCAGATCAGTGTGTGAGAGATGTGTTGCTGTAACACGACATGATGCATAAATTATTTACCGTAGACACAGTGGAAAGCGTGGAAGCAGGCAAACAGAAAGTGTCCAGCCACTACAGTAGAAGAGGAGGAAGACAGACCATTTTTTAAGCAACAATGTAGAAATCTTGTTGTCTCAGCTCTTGTGTGTGAATGTGTCTAGTGGAATAACAGATGCAAGGGAGATGTTGTGTACGCACACACACACACACACACACACACACACACACACACACACACACACACACACACAATGCAGACATGCTCACAGAAACACACAGCAGTACATACACACACAGACTGAGACATATGCATACACATAGAGACACACACACATCTCTCCTCTCTCTCTTTATCTCTCTCTCAGTCTCTCTCTCTCTCTCTCTCTCCCCTCCTTCTCCCCCCTCTCTCTCTCCCTCCCCCCTCTCAATTTTTCTCTCATTGTCTCTCCCTCTCTCCCCTCTCTCTCTTCCCCCATCTCTCCCTCTCTCCCTCTCAATTAAAATGTAAATTCTCTCTCTCTCTATCTCTCCCTCCCTCACTCTCTCTCTCCCTCACTCTCTCTCTCCCTCCCTCTCCCTCTCTCTCTCCCTCCTCTCTCTCTGTCTCAATTTAAATTTCAAGTATCTCTCTCTCCCCACTTTCTCTCAATTTAAATTTCAATTATCTCTCTCTCTCCCTCTCAATGTAAATGATCTCTCTCTCCCTCTCTCTCTCTCCCTCACTCTCTCATACACACAAACTCTCTCTCATACATGCAAACTCTCTCTCTCTCTCTCTCTCTCTCTCTCTCTCTCTCTACACACACACACACACACACACACACACACACACACACACACACACACACACACACACACACACACACACACACACACACACACACACAGTGGGTCCAAAGGAATAAGTTGGCACATTTTAATGAAATGTGGCACTAACCACAAAAGGAGTCTTGCCAATTACTTTTGACAATTCTAAAGTTGAAATAGGAGAGCGAGCGTGAACACGCTACAGGGGAGATGAAAGACATGCACAGGGAAATAGGAACACTGCCACAGAGACCCATTCAACAAGCTAGCTCAGAGAAACAATATAATGAACTAGAAATGTCCTCACTCCTGAAGTGTTCTTTATTGTTAACCTGTCTGTTCCTAGATCATAGTGCATGGAAAGTACACACGGCAGGTCAGCATCACAGATCAAACCTTCCCTGAGCTCTACCTCACCAAGAACACACCTAACGTACCACAAACAAATGGTGGTATAACCAAAACGTTTCAATGGCTTGCTTCACTCTCAAAAAGGTTTTATAGACCAGCAAATTACCATAATTTTTTTTAGCAGTGCACAGCTAGGCAGAAGAAACCATTTGTTAGCCACACACAGTCCACTTCAACAGCATATAATGGCACAGTCTGCGGTGGGTTCCATTCCCCATGGTGGACCAGTATGCAAAAAAAGTATGAAAATGTATGCATTCACTACTCGCTCTGGAAGTAAGAGCATGTCCTAAATGACTAAAACGTAACATGTAATACCTTTATCCTATATAATGATTTTATACAGAGTGGAGAGGTTGGGTTGGGGGGGGGCGGAACACAATGCATAGTCCGGGTAGCCATTTGATTGGATGTTCAGGAGTCTTGTGGCTTGGGGGGTAAAAGCTGTTGAGAAGTCTTTTGGTCCTAGACTTGGTGCTCCGGTAACGCTTGCCATGCGGAAGCAGAGAGAACAGTCTATGACTGGGGGGTGGCTGGAGTCTTTTACAATTTTTAGGGCCTTCCTCTGACACCGCCTGGTATAGAGGTCCTGGATGGCAGGCAGCTTAGCCCCAGTGGTGTACTGGGCCGTACGCACTACCCTCTGTAGTGCCTTGCGGTCGGAGGCTGAGCAGTTGCCGTACCAGGCAGAGATGCAACCAGTCAGGATGCTCTCGATGTTGCAGCCCTCTTCACGACTGTATTGGCGTGATTGGACCATTCTAGTTTGTTGGTGATGTGGACACCAAGGAACTTGAAGCTTTGAACCTGCTCCACTACAGCCCCGTCGATGAGAATGCGGGCATGCTCGGTTCTCCTTTTCCTGTAGTCCACAATCATCTCCTTTGTCTTGATTATGTTGAGGGATAGGTTGTTATTCTGGCACCACCCGGCCAAGTCCCTGACCTTGCAGAGGGAGATGTTTAGTCCCAAGATCCTTAGCTTAGTGATGAGCTTTGCGGGCACTATGGTATTGAATGCTGAGCTGTAGTCAATGAATAGCATTCTCATGTAGGTGTTCGTTTTGTCCAGGTGGGACAGGGCAGAGTGGAGTGCAATATAGATTGCATCATCTGTGGATCTGTATGAGCGGTACGCAAATTGGAGTGGGTCTAGGGTTTCTGGGATAATTGTGTTAATGTGAGCCATGACCAGCCTTTCAAAATACTTCATGGCTATGGACATGAGTGCTACGGGTCTGTAGTCATTTAGGCAGGTTGCCTTTGTGTTCTTGGGCACAGGGACTATGGTGGTCTGCTTGAAACATGTTGGTATTACAGTCTCAATCAGGGACATGTTGAAAATGTCAGTGAAGACACCTGCCAGTTGGTCAGCACCTGCCCGGAGCACACGTCCTGGTAATCCGTCTGGCCCCGCAGCCTTGTTGGTTCGTCTGAGGGCGTAGCGGGATTTCTTTTAAGCTTCCAGGTTAGGGTCCCGCTCCTTGAAGGCGGCAGCTCTACCCTTTAGCTCAGTGCGGATGTTGCCTGTAATCCATGGTTTCTGGTTGGTGTATGTACATACAGTCACTGTTGGGACAACATCATCGATGCATTTATTGATGAAGCCAGTGACTGATGTGGTGTACTCCTCAATGCCATCGGATGAATCCCGGAACATATTCTAGACTGTGCTAGCAAAACAGTCCTGTAGCTTAGCATCTGCGTCATCTGACCACTTCTTTATTGACAGAGTCACTGGTGCTTCTGTAACAGTGTAGGTTCCTTCCCTCTCTTCTCCCCAACCTGGGCTCGAACCAGGGACCCTTGCACACATAAACAACTGACACCCCACGAAGCATCGTTACCCATCGCGCCACAAAAGCCGCGGCCCTTGCAACGCAAGGGGAACAACCACTTCAGGGATCAGAGCGAGTGACGTCACTGATTGAAACGCTATTAGCGCGCACTAACTAGCCATTTCACATCGGTTACACCCACCCCCCCTTTTGACCTCCTCCTTTTCCGTAGCAACCAATGCTCCTGGTCACGGCACCAATGTAACAGTGTAGGTTCCGTTCCTCTCTTTGCCCCAACCTGGGCTCGAACCAGGGACCCTTGCACACATCAACAACTGACACCCCACGAAGCATCGTTACCCATCGCGCCACAAAAGCCACGGCCCTTGCAACGCAAGGGGAACAACCACTTCAGGTCTCACAGCGAGTGACGTCACTGATTGAAATGCTATTAGCGTGCACCACCACTAACTAACTAGCCATTTCACATCGGTTACACTTCCTGCTTTAGTTTTTCCTTGTAAGCAGGAATCAGGAGGATGGAATTATGGTCAGATTTGCCAAATGGAGGGTGAGGGAGAGCTTTGTATGTGTCTCTGTGTGTGGTGTAAAGGTGGTCTAGAGTTTTTTCCCTCTGGTTGCTCATTTAACATGCTGATAGAAATTACGTAAGACTGATTTCAGTTTTCCTGCATTAAAGTCCCCGGCCACTAGGAATGCCACATCTGGGTGGGCGTTTTCCTGTTTGCTTATTTCCTTATACAGCTGACTGAGTGCAGTCTTAGTGCCAGCATCTGTCTGTGGTGGTAAATAAACAGCCATGAAAATATAGATGAAAATTCTCTTGGCAAGTAGTGTGGTCTACAGCTTATCATGAGATACTCTACTTCAGGCGAGCAAAATCTAGAGACTTCCTTAGATTTCGTGCACCAACTGTTGTTTACAAATATACACAGACCGCCCCCCCGTCGTCTTACCGGAGTGTGCTGTTCTATCTAGCCGGTGCAGGGTATATCCCGCCAACTGAATGTTATCCATGTCGCTATTCAGCCACGATTCGGTGAAACATAAGATATTACAGTTTTAAATGTCCCGTTGGTAGGATATTTGTGGTTGTACCTCATCTAATTTATTGTCCAATGATCGTACGTTGGCAAGTAATATTGATGTAAAGGCAAATTTCCCACTCACCGTTGGCGGATCCTTACAAGGCACTCCACCATGTGTCCTCGATACCTGCGTCTCTTTCTCCTGCCAATGACGGGTATATTGGCCTTGTCGGGTGTCTGAAGTACATCCTGTGCATCCTGCTTGTTGAAGAAAAAATCTTTGTCTAATCCGAGGTGAGTGATCGCTGTCTTGATATCAAGAAGCTCTTTTTTTGCCGTAAGATACGGTGGCAGAAACGTTACGTACGAAATAAGTTACAAATAATGTGAAAAAACCCATATAGTAGCACAATTGTTTTGGCGCCCATAAAACTGCTGCCATTTCTTCCCGGCGCCATCTTCTGACCTTCAAGTAGATGTATTCTGGGCCATTGAACAGCTGTGTAGGGTTACGCTAGCAGTTTCTATTACACCAAGAAATTGAGTTGCGTAAGAATGGAAATATATAAAAATCAAACACAGCTGAGCACATGACTGACCAGGTAAACCCCCTCAGGTAGGTGGTACACAGAAATCGAGATGTCCTAATGGTAGAGTAAAAAGTAAATGCTGTCGCTACTTCGCTTTCAAAAAATCCAAGCAGCATGAACCCTAGAGTAGACTGAAGACTAACAAATATTCAGCAACACCGTAGAGCAGACTGAAGATGAACAAATATTCAGCAATACTATTTTGCTTTAAGGATCAATTTTTACATTATGCTGGCTGTTTCATTTTTTCAACAAGTCACAGTATGTAGGCCTACTGATCTAGGTAAAGAAGCACAAAGAAGCCAGCAGCCTTATTTTACTGCAGTGGTCACTTTCTGAGTCACATTGTAAGATGAGCTACCACTCAGATTTATTTTACATGATTTTTGAATGACTACCTCATCTCTGTACTCCACACATACAATTATCTATAAGATCCCTCAGTCCAGCAGTGAATTTCAAATGCAGATTCAACCACAAAGACCAGGGAGGTTTTCCAATGGCTCGCAAAGAAGGTCACCAATTGGTAGATGGTGGTACCTATAGGTACCGTAGATGGGTTAAGAAAACATGGTGAAATTACAAAGATACAGGCGTGCTTCCTAACTCAGTTGCCGAAGACAAAGGAAGCCACATTTCACTGTTTGTCCTGAATACAAAGTGTTATGTTTGGGGCAAATCCAATACAACAGTACCAGTCTCCATATTTTCAAGTATAGTGGGGCTGCATCATGTTATGGGTTTGCTTGTAATCGTTAAGGACTGGGGAGTTTTTCAGGATAAAATTGAAATGGAATGAAATTAAGCACAGGCAAAACTCTAGAGGAAAACCTGGTTCAGTCTGCTTTCCACCAGACACTTGGAGTTGAATTCACCTTTCAGCAGGACAATAACCTAAAACACAAGGCCAAATCTACACTGGAGTTGTTTACCAAGAAGACAGTAAATGTTCCTGAGTGGCCGAGTTAAATCTACTTGAAAATCTATGGCAAGACCTGAAAATGATTGTCTATCAATGATCAACAACCAATTTGACCGAGCTTGAAGAAGTTTGAAAATAATAATGTGCAAATGTTGCACAATCCAGGTGTGGAAAGCTCTTAGAAAAACTATCAAAAAAGACTCCCAGCTGTAATCACTGCCAAAGGTGCTTCTACAAAGTATTGACTCAGGGGTGTGAATACATATGTAAACAAGATATTTCTGTATTTCATTTTCCATAAATTTGCAAACATTTCACCTTGTCATTATGGGGTATTGTGTGTAGATGGGTGACACAAAAAAAAGGTAATTAATTTTGAATTCAGGCTGTAACATCAAAATGTGGAATAAGTCAAGGGGTATGATTACTTTCTGAAGGGACTGTAATGCTTATGAAAGCTGTGAGGTTAAGAAGCATTGAAAAACCTCCACAAAGCAAATTGGACAGTTTTACCTAGTGTTGATTTTTCAGTATAACATTTCTAGTGTTGATTCAGGAGTTAAATGAACTCTGTAAGTGTTGCTTTAAAGTAATCAGTGTTAAACCAAAGCAATAGCCATCATTATCATACTTCCCAGCATGCTCTTTTGCAGGTAGATTTAAAAAAATATTTGTTTCAATATCTATGTTTTTACATGTATATTGATTGATTTATTAATGTTATGCTACTCAAATATAAATAAAAAATTTAAAAATGAATCCAATCTGTTACTTGGACTTATTGCACCCTTTACTGAAACAGTTGTTCCAGTTTAGATGGTTTAGGTATTCTCATAACTAAGCCCTCCCAACCCGGCAGTCA
The DNA here is from genome assembly GCF_965601325.2 of Salmo salar. Lineage (NCBI taxonomy): Eukaryota > Metazoa > Chordata > Actinopteri > Salmoniformes > Salmonidae > Salmo > Salmo salar. The sequence continues at coordinate 103,805,495 of NC_138303.1, read as the reverse complement.
TTCCGAATGCAAAAAATTCTAAATGTTGGATATCCCAACACTGGCTGGATTCCATTAGGAATTACACATCATGCAAGCCAGCATAAAGTGACTGCCAGGCCTGATGTGGCCTGTAATCCATCAGTTTCAGGCCACTGTATTAGGGTAAAACTAGGACCTCAAAATAAGGCCTCACGAAATATGTGTTGTATTGTCGGAAATAATTGAATTTGAATTATAACATATTCATTTAGAATCCTGAAGGCCACAGGACTGAAAATCAATGAATGCAACAACCATGTCTCTCACTACAAATGCTATCATGGGTGGTAACTACAATTCACTCAAAAGGCAAGGCACTCTGGGGAATATGCAAATACAACTTTACATTAAACAGTGTGTTAATTTAACACTGAAAAGGACCTGTATAGACACTGGACAAGTGTTAAAATGAACACTGTCAGTGTTGATTTAACACTGGAGTATTTGCTGTGCAGACTCTGGCTGTTGATGTTTTAATTATAGTCTGTCAGAGCTGAGAGACAGGCCTTTGTACAAGAGGCAGGGTCAGAGCAGAGAGACAGGCCTTTGTACAAGAGGCAGGGTCAGAGCAGAGAGAGAGACAGGCCTTTGTACAAGAGGCAGGGTCAGAGCTGAGAGAGAGAGACAGGCCTTTGTACAAGAGGCAGGGTCAGAGCAGAGAGAGAGACAGGCCTTTGTACAAGAGGCAGGGTCAGAGCAGAGAGAGAGACAGGCCTTTGTACAAGAGGCAGGGTCAGAGCTGAGAGAGAGAGACAGGCCTTTGTACAAGAGGCAGGGTCAGAGCAGAGAGAGAGAGACAGGCCTTTGTACAAGAGGCAGGGTCAGAGCAGAGAGAGAGACAGGCCTTTGTACAAGAGGCAGGGTCAGAGCAGAGAGAGAGACAGGCCTTTGTACAAGAGGCAGGGTCAGAGCTGAGAGAGAGAGACAGGCCTTTGTACAAGAGGCAGGGTCAGAGCAGAGAGAGAGAGACAGGCCTTTGTACAAGAGGCAGGGTCAGAGCTGAGAGAGAGACAGGCCTTTGTACAAGAGGCAGGGTCAGAGCAGAGAGACAGGCCTTTGTACAAGAGGCAGGGTCAGAGCAGAGAGACAGGCCTTTGTACAAGAGGTGGGGTCAGAGCTGAGAGAGAGACAGGGAGATGGCACGGTGTCCTTGAAGAAGAGCATGAAGGGAGGAAGGAAAAATGATTGGAGTGTCATTGGAGTGATGATTGGAGTGTCATTGAAAGAGGGAAAGTGGGTAGTTTATAATAGGTTGTATAAATTGACACTCTTTTATTATCTCTGTAACGTATACGCAGGGAGTCAGGAAGCAGGTGCAGAAAGTGAGTTCAATAGTAATAAACATGAAGAAAATCCAAAACAGGTGTCACATACTGAACGTAACCAAAAATAAAAAAAAGGGAATCCTGCCTGATGACTGACGCTACAGAGGTCTATATGAATGGAGAGTAATCAGTGTGGTGATGAAGTCCAGGTGTGCGCAATGTGGGTTGCCAGGACCGGTGGCTAGTAGACATGGCAACGTCGAGCGCCGAAGGGAGTGAGCAGGATTTAGGCATGACAATCTCCTTTTCAGGTGGTATTAGAAGTGTAAATTTAGAGACTGCATAGTTTAGGGCAAAGCTGATTTTAGTTATACTGTACAGTACAAGAGTGGTCAAACTCCAAGGCACTTCTAGTCGATCACCAAACATTTCTGTAAAAAAAAAACAACGATGTAGCAATGCGTTTCTATTTTTTTAAACTTGTTTCGAGCTGTTGGCGGGAGGTGCACTTGATTCAGCAGCCATAGCGCTGGGAAGGCCAAGTGTTCCCCTTTTGATTTCAAAGGTCTGAGGGTAGAACTCCATCACAGGCCCAGAGAGCAAATCAAGTTTACATATAGGCCTACCATTGGCCAATCGGATAGTTCAGATCACCGTCTCTGCACAGTTTCCTCGAGCCATAGACTGTAAAAAGAAGCCTCGTACACACAGCAAAGTTTATTTCAAAACTTATAAAACCATGACTAGAGAAAGACTCAAAGAATACAGAAATTAGCTGCTGTTGTTATGAGTAAGTTCATCTTTAAGTTATATAAGCCATAAAATGTGTTCTCCCTACTTCCACTAATGCTACAACCAGCACTGCAGCTGTAATGAATGAGTATAGCAAAGTGTTTCAATAAGCTTGCGTTGTTATTATTAGCAGCTTGCCTTTTTTAATATCGAGGAATATCTCACTTTCTCTGGTCATAGGAGAAACAGTATGAATTGGTGCATGAGACAGAAATAATGCAGTGTGATTTGAGTTTCTCCATCAGCTGGAAGACTGTGTCCCCTTTTCTCAGCGGCGGGATGGTGAGCAGAGGGAAGGTGAGTTGGGTCACTCGAGTGAGAGGTAGAGGGTGAGAGGTAGAAAATTATTATGCTCACTCAGCTGTGCCTCACAATTAACACAACAAATGATCTATTACCAGTGTGATCATATAACTACATTTCTAAAAAAGATCATTTCAAAATGGTCTGAGAAGAACAACATTGGCAGGGCAATTCAAGTAAAGCCAATATACAGTGATAATGTATTGGGCCTATAGCCTACTGCACAAACCTCATTGCTACAGTACTGTTTTTAATTGGTTAATGTTGCATAGGCTTTTGTTTTTTAAGTCATGTTAATAAACTATTATTGAACACAGAGTGAGTCCGTGCAACTTGTTATGTGACTTGTTAAGCACATTTTTACTCCTGAACTTATTTAGGCTTGCCATAAAAAAAGGGGTTAAATATTTATTGACTGAAGACTTTTCATCTTTTCACTTCTAATGAATTAGTAAAAATGTCTAAACACATAATTCCAGTGTCATTATAGGGTATTGTGTGTAGGCCAGTAACAAAACAATGTAATATTGTTACTCTCCAGACTTGTTACTCTCTCTCCAGACTTACTCTCTCTCTCTCTCTCTCTCTCTCACACTACCTTTTCTTCCTGTCCCTCTCTTCTCTCTCTGTCTCACTCTTTTTCTCTCCCTTTCTCCACGCTCTCTGTGGTCGCTGAAGGATACAAAGTCCCCATGGCAACAGACAGATACAGTACCTGAAACAATTCACAAGCTTATTTGAGCAGACAAGAGGTGTGTGTGTGTGTGTGTGTGTGTGTGTGTGTGTGTGTGTGTGTGTGTGTGTGTGTGTGTGTGTGTGTGTGTGTGTGTGTGTGTGTGTGTGTGTGTGTGTGTGTGTGTGTGTGTGCGTGTGTGTGTGTGACAGAGGACAAAGGCAATATCAAATTCATCAAGACAAACAAAATGTAGCCTACCTGAGCGAGCGGAGCGTATGCAAGCCCCAGGATATACACACACACACACACACACACCACACACACACACACACACACACACACACACACACACACACACACACACACACACCACCCCCCCCCCCCTGGTCTGTTACATCCTTGTCTCATGGGTTTCACCTCTACCCATGATAACAGCCAGTACAATAGCACACTGTCTCTTCCACCATACTATAACTACGTTATGACAGAACATCCTCCTGGGTCAACACACTCAAGACAACAACAGACTCAAGGTTCATTTGTGACTGCATCCACACAGATGGGACATGGGCGACTGAGTTTATTTGCTTAACATGAGTGCATTGTGACATGGACTGTTATATAAGACCATGACTGTTCCCTAAATGGGACCCTACTCCCTACATAGTGCACTTTTGACCAGGGCGCATAGGGCTGTATTGCTAGCACAGACTAGACTAAAATACAGACTAAAATACAGAATGTATTTTATTTAACCTTGATTTAACTAGGTAAGTCAGTTAAGAACAAATTCATATTTTACAATGATGGCTTACCCTGGCCAAACTTTTCCCTAACCCGGACGACACTGGGCCAATTGTGTGTCGCCCTATGGGACTCCCGATCACAGCCGGTTGTGATACAGCCCGGGATCAAACCATGGTCTGTAGTGACACCTCTAGCACTGAGATGCAGTGTCTTAGGCCGCTGCGCCATTGGGGAGCCCTGAAAGGCTAGAGCTGCCGCTTTCAAGGAGCGGGACACTATTCCGGAAGTTTTTAAGAAATCCTGCTAGGCCCTCCGACTAACCATAAAACCGACTAAGCGTCAGTACAGGACCGAGATCAAATCCTACTACACCGGCTCTGACACTCGTCAGATGTGGCATGGCTTGCAAACTATCACAGATTACAAAGGGAAAGCCAGCTGTGAGCTGTCCAGTGACGCTTGCCTACCAGACAAGCTAAATACAAACCCCTCAACACGGGGTTCCCTCAGGGGTGCGTGCTTAGTCCCCTCCTGCACTCCCTGTTCACCCACGACTGCGTGGCCACGCATGACTCCAACACCATCATTACGTTTGCCAACAACATGACTGTGGTAGGCCTGATCACCGACGACGATGAGACAGGCTACAGGGAGGAGGTCAGAGACCCGGGTAGTGGGGTGCCAGGACAACAATCTCTCCCTCAACGTCAGCAAGACAAAGGAGCTGATCATGGACTACAGTAAATGGAGGGCCGAGCACGACCCTATTCACACCAGAGCTTTAAGTTCCTCTCTGTCCACATCACTAAGGAATTATCACGGTCCACACATACCAACACAGTCATGAAGAGGGTACGACAATGTCTCTTCTCTCTCAGGAGGGTGAAAATATTCGGCATGGGCCCTCAGATACTCAAAAAGTTCTACAGCTGCACCATTGAGAGCATCTTGACTGGCTGCATCACCACTTGGTATGGCAACTGCTTGGCATCTGACCGCAAGGCACTACAGAGGGTAGTGTGAACAGCCCAGTACATCACTGGAACTGACCTCCCTCCCATCCAGGACCTTTATACCATGCGGTGTAAGAGGAAGGCCCTAAAAATTGTCAAATATTCCAGCCACCCAAGTTATAGACTGTTCTCTCTGATACTGTACGGCAAGCGAAACTGATGCTCCAAGTCTGGAACCAACAGGACCCTGAAGAGCTTCTACCGCCAAGCCATAAGACTGATACATAGTTAGTCAGAGTAGATATTGGTTAACTATTTAACTATCTGCATTGACCCGTTTTTGCACCAACTCTTTTGATTCATCAAATTTGCTGCTGTTACTGTTTATTATCTATCCTGTTGACTAGTCACTTTATCCCTACCTATATGTATACACTGTATCTACCCCAATGACCTCATACAGCTGCAGACTGACTCAGTACAGGTACCCTGTATATATTGCCAAGTTATCGCTACTCATTTTGTATTTATTTCTCTTGTTACTATTTTTCTATTATTTCTCTTTTAATTCTCTCTGCATTGTTAAGGGACAGGGACAGAGGGATATCTAGTCAGTTGTACAACTGAATGCATTCAACTGAAATGTTTCTTCCGCATTTAACCCAACTCCTCTGAATCAGAGAGGTGCCGGGGGCTTTGCAGGGGGCATATGACCATTCAACCCATGTCAAGCTAATTAATCTACGATGCGAATGTACTGTATATTATAGATAGTATATAGAGGTCGGCCATGGCCATGCATGGCTGAACTGATTGTCATAGAGGCTATACGAGTCATCGGCAGATCTTCCCTCCAGGGGGTACAGATGAGAAGGGAGTGCTGGGTGGGAGGGGTTAGCATCAGTCAGTAACATAGTTATTTTAAGTCATAGTTGTTTGCATTTTTTAACCATCTGTCAGATGCTTGTTTTCTGTCTGTGTGCATGTTGGTGTGTGAGCCCTTTTATTAACACTACAGGTTACTCAGGTACTGAGTAATATATAGGCAGAGTTGCAAAGAAAAAGCCATATGGCTAATAAAAATAAAAGATTAAAATGGGAAAAAGAACACAGACACTGGACAGAGGAACTCTGCCTAGAAGGCCAGCATCCTGGAGTCGCCTCTTCACTGTTGATGTTGAGACTAGTGTTTTGTGGGTACTATTTAATAAAGCTGCCAGTTGAGGAATTGTGAGGCATCTGTTTCTCAAACTAGACACTCTAATGTACTTGTGCTCTTGCTCAGTTGTGCACCGGGCCCTCCCACTCCTCTTTCTATTCTGGTTAGAGACAGTTTGTGCTGTTCTGTGAAGGGAGTAGTACACAGCGTTGTACAAGATCTTCAGTTTCTTGACAATTTATCGCATGGAATAGCCTTAATTTCTCAGAACAAGTATAAACTGACGAGTTCCAGAAGAAAGTTCTTTGTGTCTGGCCATTTTGAGCCTGTAATCGAACCCACAAATGCTGATGCTCCAGATACTCAACTAGTCTAAAGAAGGCCAGTTGTATTGCTTCTGTAATCAGAACAACAGTTTTCAGCTGTGCTAACATAATTGCAAAAGGGTTTTCTAATGATCAATTAGCCTTTTAAAATTATAAACTTGGATTAGCTAACACAACGTGCCATTGGAACACAGGAGTGATGGTTGCTGATAATGGGCCTCTGTACGCCTATGTAGATATTCCATAAAAAATCTGCCGTTTCCAGCTATAATAGTTATTTACAACATTAACAATGTCTACACTGTATTTCTGATCAATTTGATGTTATTTTAATGGACCAAAAATGTGCTTTTCTTTCAAAAACAAGGACATTTCTAAGTGACCCCAAACTTTTGAACAGTAGTGTCTCTATATATATATTGATACACTATACACACACACACACATATATATATATAAGTTTTAACTTTGCTATTGTGCCTGCCTTCTTCACCCTACTCTAAGCAGTGGGCAACATATTCATTTATATATATGAATAGAGTTGGGTGGAGAAGGAGAAGGCAGGCACAATAGCAAAGTTCAGTGCAAGGTCTCTCCAGCCATTTGAACTTGTTGCCAGAGTGAGGAAAAGTGTGTGTGATGCATCACAATGACTAAGACAACAGTCCCCCCTTTCCTCCTCACATCATCCCTCCTCTCTCCTAATCCCTTCTCCAGCATCTGTTTGGCATGGCAGAGTGGCAGAGGAGGCAGGTGACGGGAGGGGAGAGAGAGAGGTGACAGGGAGAGAGAGAGAAATAGAGAGAAAGACAGAAATAGAGGGTGAGAAAGAGAGAGAGAGAGGTGACGGGGGAGAAAGAGAAAGACAGGGAGAAAGAGAATGAGAGAGAGAGAGGAGAGAGAGAGAGGTGACTGGGAGAAAGAGAAAGATGGGGAGAGAGAGAGAGAGAGAGAGAGAGAGAGAGGTGACGGGGAGAAAGAGAAAGACTGGGAGAAAGAGGAAGATGGGGAGAAAGAGCAAGAGAGAGAGAGAGTGTGCGCCCGAGAGAGTAAGAGAGAGAGAGAGAGATCCATCAGTCCGCACCGCGATCGGACGAACGAGGCACACGGAGACGGGGGTGACAAATGAGAGAGATGGAGTGAAGGAGGGAGGATAAGTTTATCAGAGAGACAGAGACAACACAGGGCCAGATAAACATGATGCTGCCAGTGACACTGTGACACAGCTACAATATGCCCAATTGCCCATGAGCGTGTTAATCAACTGTTACACAGGCTTACGATTTCAGCATGTTCCAGATTTTGTACGTGGTTGGGTGAACCATGAAATATCACATTTTACCTCAACATTTCTCAGAACTATGGCACAGAGTTTTTTCTGGGTAAGATCACATGGTAAGAAAAACTCCTGTCCATAAAACTTACAAAAATGTTTTCACTACATATGTGATTTAGTACATGTTCTATATCAATCAAATCTGTATGTAAGAATTGCTTTGACAAGGAAGGGTTTGTTTGGACAATGGACACCCTATCTGGGAATATATATTACACCTGTCAGCCATTAGATGTAACATTAGATGTATACATGCTGCGGAAGACAACACATTCAGTCCATCAGGATCATACTGTGCCCATCCAACTATCCCCTGTCCTGCCCTCTGCTCACTCAATCACACACACGCACGCACGCACGCACACACACACACACACACACACACACACACACACACACACACACACACACACACACACACACACACACACACACACACACACACACACACACGTGCACACTCGCACTCGCACGCACACGCACACACACAGGATCCTACAGAGACAGACTGAGACACAGACAAACACCGACTAAGCCAGACAGACACAGACTGAGACACAGACTGAGACACAGACTGAGACACAGAATGAGACACAGACTGAGACAGAGACACAGACTGAGACAGACTGAAACTAGCTACTGCCAGTCACAATGTAGCTACTGCCAGTCACCACCTAGCTACTGCCAGTCACAATGTAGCTACTGCCAGTCACCACCTAGCTACTGCCAGTCACAACGTAGCTACTGCCAGTCACCACCTAGGTACTGCCAGTCACCACCTAGCTACTGCCAGTCACCACCTAGCTACTGCCAGTCTCAATGTAGCTACTGCCAGTCACCACCTAGCTACTGCCAGTCTCAATGTAGCTACTGCCAGTCACCACCTAGGTACTGCCAGTCACCACCTAGCTACTGCCAGTCACCACCTAGCTACTGCCAGTCTCAATGTAGCTACTGCGAGTCACCACCTAGCTACTGCCAGTCACAACGCAGCTACTGCCAGTCACCACCTAGCTACTGCCAGTCTCAACGTAGCTACTGCCAGTCACCACCTAGCTACTGCCAGTCACCACCTAGCTACTGCCAGTCTCAATGTAGCTACTGCCAGTCACCACCTAGGTACTGCCAGTCTCAACGTAGCTACTGCCAGTCACCACCTAGCTACTGCCAGTCACCACCTAGGTACTGCCAGTCACCACCTAGCTACTGCCAGTCACCACCTAGGTACTGCCAGTCACCACCTAGGTACTGCCAGTCACCACCTAGCTACTGCCAGTCACCACCTAGCTACTGCCAGTCACAACGTAGCTACTGCCAGTCACCACCTAGCTACTGCCAGTCACAATTTAGCTACTGCCAGTCACCACCTAGCTACTGCCAGTCTCAATGTAGCTACTGCCAGTCACCACCTAGGTACTGCCAGTCATTTACATTTTACATTTTAGTCATTTAGCAGACGCTCTTATCCAGAGCGACTTACAGTAGTGAATGCATACATTTCTTTTCATTGTTTAAAAAAAAAAATTCGTACTGGCCCCCGTGGGAATCAGTCACCACCAAGCTACTGCCAGTCACCACCTAGCTACTGCCAGTCACCACCTAGCTACTGCCAGTCACCACCTAGCTACTGCCAGTCACCACCTAGCTACTGCCAGTCTCAATGTAGCTACTGCCAGTCACCACCTAGGTACTGCCAGTCTCAACGTAGCTACTGCCAGTCACCACCTAGCTACTGCCAGTCACCACCTAGGTACTGCCAGTCACCACCTAGCTACTGCCAGTCACCACCTAGCTACTGCCAGTCTCAATGTAGCTACTGCCAGTCACCACCTAGGTACTGCCAGTCTCAACGTAGCTACTGCCAGTCACCACCTAGCTACTGCCAGTCACCACCTAGCTACTGCCAGTCACCACCTAGCTACTGCCAGTCCCCACCTAGCTACTGCCAGTCACCACCTAGCTACTGCCAGTCTCAACGTAGCTACTGCCAGTCACCACCTAGCTACTGCCAGTCTCAACGTAGCTACTGCCAGTCTCAATGTAGCTACTGCCAGTCACCACCTAGCTACTGCCAGTCACCACCTAGCTACTGCCAGTCACCACCTAGCTACTGCCAGTCACAACGTAGCTACTGCCAGTCACCACCTAGCTATTGCCAGTCACCACCTAGCTACTGCCAGTCACCACCTAGCTACTTCCAGTCACCACCTAGCTACTGCCAGTCACAACGTAGCTACTGCCAGTCACCACCTAGGTACTGCCAGTCACCACCTAGCTACTGCCAGTCACAACGTAGCTACTGCCAGTCACCACCTAGGTACTGCCAGTCACCACCTAGCTACTGCCTGTCACCACCTAGCTACTGCCAGTCACAACGTAGCTACTGACAGTCAGCACCTAGCTACTGCCAGTCTCAACGTAGCTACTGCCAGTCACCACCTAGCTACTGCCAGTCACCACCTAGCTACTGCCAGTCACCACCTAGCTACTGCCAGTCTCAATGTAGCTACTGCCAGTCACCACCTAGGTACTGCCAGTCTCAATGTAGCTACTGCCAGTCACCACCTAGCTACTGCCAGTCTCCACCTAGCTACTGCCAGTCTCAACGTAGCTACTGCCAGTCTCAATGTAGCTACTGCCAGTCACCACCTAGGTACTGCCAGTCTCAACGTAGCTACTGCCAGTCGCCACCTAGCTACTGCCAGTCACTACCTAGGTACTGCCAGTCACCACCTAGCTACTGCCAGTCACCACCTAGCTACTGCCAGTCTCAATGTAGCTACTGCCAGTCACCACCTAGGTACTGCCAGTCTCAACGTAGCTACTGCCAGTCACCACCTAGCTACTGCCAGTCACCACCTAGCTACTGCCAGTCACCACCTAGCTACTGCCAGTCACCACCTAGCTACTGCCAGTCTCAACGTAGCTACTGCCAGTCACCACCTAGCTACTGCCAGTCTCAACGTAGCTACTGCCAGTCTCAACGTAGCTACTGCCAGTCACCACCTAGCTACTGCCAGTCACCACCTAGCTACTGCCAGTCACCACCTAGCTACTGCCAGTCACCACCTAGCTACTGCCAGTCTCAACGTAGCTACTGCCAGTCACCACCTAGCTACTGCCAGTCTCAACGTAGCTACTGCCAGTCTCAATGTAGCTACTGCCAGTCACCACCTAGCTACTGCCAGTCACCACCTAGCTACTGCCAGTCACCACCTAGCTACTGCTAACCAATCTATGGTGTGATGCCTAGACTGTATGGTGTATAACTCAGCTGAAGCAACACACAGATAAAACAGAAAACACAACATCTACCCAAAGCTTTGTTCTGACCTAGAGCACATTGCGTTCCTACATAGCATCGTCCTCCAGGACAGAAGACGATTAATGGAATAATTAATTGAGAGAAAATTGTGAGCAGAGTCCAAAGGTTATCTCTTTACTGTACTTAACACTAATTAAACTTGGAGCAGAGCAGACATGGTCATCCTAAACCAAGAAGGTGTCAAATACAGAGGCCATTTCTTTGATATGATGCAAGAGACATTGTGCACATGTGCAGTTTCACTATACGCTGTTAATTATATATAACTAACAGCTCTTGTTTAGAATGAAGTCTAGAATCATCAACAGTATAACATGAAGAATCATCAACAGTATAACATGAAGAATCATCAACAGTATAACATGAAGAATCATCAACATTGTAACATGAAGAATCATCAATAGCATAACATGAAGAATCATCAACAGCATAACATGAAGAATCATCAACAGTATAATATGAAGAATCATCAACATTGTAACATGAAGAATCATCAATAGCATAACATGAAGAATCATCAATAGCATAACATGAAGAATCATCAACATTGTAACATGAAGAATCATCAATAGCATAACATGAAGAATCATCAACAGCATAACATGAAGAATCATCAACAGTATAACATGAAGAATCATCAACAGTATAACATCAAGAATCATCAACAGCATAACATGAAGAATCATCAACAGTATAATAAGTGGTCACAAGGCACATTTCTAATCCTACCTACCAGCCTTATAGTGGAAGTAATGACTCTAGCTGGAGGGGTTATGGAGAAAGACTTCTAGACAAACATACACAAGCATCTCAGAGGCAGGCAACAGGGCCTGACAATCATAGCTATGCAAACAAGCTGCCAGTCCCGTATTACATTATGATGTGTGTGTGTGTGTCCCTCCATCAACAGTAATGTAAGCTGAGTTCTCTGTCTGTATCTCTGTAACACATCTTACAAACAGCCTTGCCAATGCTGGACCAGGACAGGCTGCTGAGAATATAATCATTCACTGGATCAGGACAGGCTGCTGAGAATATAATAATTCACTGGATCAGGACAGGCTGCTGAGAATATAATAATTCACTGGATCAGGACAGGCTGCTGAGAATATAATAATTCACTGGATCAGGACAGGCTGCTGAGGATATAATAATTCACTGGATCAGGACAGGCTGCTGAGAATATAATAATTCACTGGATCAGGACAGGCTGCTGGGAATATAATAATTCACTGGATCAGGACAGGCTGCTGAGAATATAATAATTCACTGGATCAGGACAGGCTGCTGGGAATATAATAATTCACTTGATCAGGACAGGCTGCTGAGAATATAATAATTCACTGGATCAGGACAGGCTGCTGAGAATATAATAATTCACTGGATCAGGACAGGCTGCTGGGAATATAATAATTCACTGGATCAGGACAGGCTGCTGAGAATATAATAATTCACTGGATCAGGACAGGCTGCTGAGAATATAATAATTCACTGGATCAGGACAGGCTGCTGAGAATATAATAATTCACTGGATCAGGACAGGCTGCTGAGAATATAATAATTCACTGGATCAGGACAGGCTGCTGAGAATATAATAATTCACTGGATCAGGACAGGCTGCTGGGAATATAATAATTCACTGGATCAGGACAGGCTGCTGAGAATATAATAATTCACTGGATCAGGACAGGCTGCTGAGAATATAATAATTCACTGGATCAGGACAGGCTGCTGAGAATATAATAATTCACTGGATCAGGACAGGCTGCTGGGAATATAATAATTCACTGGATCAGGACAGGCTGCTGAGAATATAATAATTCACTGGATCAGGACAGGCTGCTGAGAATATAATAATTCACTGGATCAGGACAGGCTGCTGAGAATATAATAATTCACTGGACCAGGACAGGCTGATGATAATAATAATTCACTGGACCAGGACAGGCTGATGATAATAATAATTCACTGGACCAGGACAGGCTGATGAGAAGGTTCCTTGGTGTCCACATCACCAACAAACTAACAAGGTCCAAGCACACCAAGACAGCCGTGAAGAGGGCACGACAAAACCTATTCCCCCTCAGGAGACTGAAAATATTTGGCATGGGTCCTTAGATCCTCACAATGTTCTATATCTGAACCATCGAGAGCATCCTGACTGGTTGCATCACTGCCTGGTATGGCAACTGCTCGGACTCCGACCGCAAGGCACTACAGAGGGTAATGCGTACGGCCCAGTACATCACTGGGGCCAAGCTTCCTGCCATCCAGGATCTCTACACCAGGCGGTGTCAGAGGAAGGCCCTAAAAATTGTCAAAGACTCCAGCCACCCTAGTCATAGACTGTTCTCTCTGCTGCCGCATGGCAAGCGGTACCGGAGCGCCAAGTCTAGGTCCAAGAGGCTTCTAAACAGCTTCTACCCCCAAGCCATAAGACTCCTGAACATCTAATCAAATGGCTACCCAGAATATTTGCATTGCCCCCCCCCCCCCATCTATGCATAGTCACTTTAATAACTCTACCTACATGTATATATTACCTCAAGTAACCGGTGCCTCCGCAGATTGACTCTGTACCGGTATCCCCCTGTGTATAGTCTTGCTATTGTTATTTTACTGCTGCTTTTTAATGACTTGTTACTTTTATTTCTCATTCTTACTCAGATTTTTTAAAAACTGCATTGTTGGTTAGGGGCTCGTAAGCAAGCATTTCACAGTAAGGTCTACACCTGTTGTATTCAGCGCATGTGACTAATAACATTTGATTTGATTTGAATATAATAATTCACTAGACCAAGACAGGATGCTGAGAATACAGTATATATACAAAAGTATGCGGACACCCCTTCAAATTAGTGGATTTGGCTATTTCAGCCACACCCATTGCTGACAGGTGTATAAAATCGAGCACACAGCCATGCAATCTCCATAGACAAAAATGGGCAGTAGAATGGTCCGTATTGAATAGCTCAGTGACTTTCAACGTGGCATCCTATGTCATAGGATGCCACCTTTCCAACAAGTCAGTTCGTCAAATTTCTGCCCTGCTAGAGCTGCCATACTCAATAGTAAGTGCTGTTATTGTGAAGTGGAAACGATTAGGAGCAACAGAGGCTCAGCCACGAAGTGGTAGGCTACACAAGCTAAGAGAACGGGACTGCTGAGTGCTGAAGCGCTAGGCACGTAAAAAATGTCCTCGATTGCAACCCTCACTACTGAGTTCCAAACTGCATCTGGAAGCAACGTCAGCACAAGAACTGTTCGTCGGGAGCTTCGTGAAGGGGTCCCATGGCCGAGCAGCCGCACACAAGCCTAAGATCACCATGCGCAATGCCAAGCGTCGGCTGGAGTGGTGTAAAGCTCGCCGCCATTGGACTCTGGAGCAGTTGAAACGTGTTCTCTGGAGTGATGAATCATGCTTCACCATCTGGCAGTCTGATGGACGAATCTGGGTTTTGCGGATGCCAGGAGAACACTACCTGCCTGAATGTAAATTGACAACTGTAAAGTTTGGTGGAGGAGGAATAATAGTCTAGGGCTGTTTTTCATGGTTCGGACTAGGGCCTATAGTTCCAGTGAAGGAAAATCTTAACGCTACAGCATACAAAGACATTCTAGACAATTCTGTGCTTCCAACTTTGTGGCAAAAGTTTGGTTAAGGCCCTTTCCTGTTTCAGCATGACAATGTCCCTGTGCACAAGGTGAGGTCCATACAGAATGGTTTGTGAAGATCAGTGTGGACGAAGATCAGAACTTGACGAGCCTGCACAGAGCCCTGACCTCAACCCCATCAAACTCCTTTGGGATGAATTGGAACGCTGACTGTGATCCAGGCCTAATCGCCCAACATCGGTGCCCGACATCACTAACGCTCTTGTGGCTGAATGGAAGCAAATCCCCACAGGAATGTTCCAACATTTAGTGTAAAGCCTTCCCAGAAGAGTGGAGGCTGTTATAGCAGCAAAGGGGAGACCAACTCCATATTAATGCCCATGATCTTTGGAATGAGGTGTCCACATACTTTTGGTCATGTTGTTTATAAAAATTCACTGCCACGGAACAAATTGAATTCAGACAGAAAATAAAATAAAAAACCTTAGCCAGACTCTCAGGGTATTAAAAATGATCAAATTAAATGTGCTCTTTGACACCACACAATCAGAGAATCCTAATATTTTCCCCAAATATTTTTCCGTCATCTTCCCAGGTCTTAAGACAGGGCCAATGAAATCAAACCCAATCAGGGAGACTAATGGTGATTGGTTGGTTGAGGGTTAGGGATGGTGTTTAGGGCAGGTTCAAATGACCTGCCAGGCAGAGCAGGAAATGTGTACAGACAGACAACAACCAACACAAATACAGTTGAAGTCAGAAGTTCACATACACTTTGGTTGGATTCATTTAAACTTGTTTTTCAACCACTCCACAAATTTCTTGTTAACAAACTATAGTTTTGGCAAGTTGGTTAGGTCATCTACATTGCGCATGCCAAAAGTAATTTTTCCAACAATTGTTTACAGACAGATTATTTCACTTATAATTCACAGAAGTTTACATACATTAAGTTGACTGTGCCTTTAAACAGCTTGGAAAATTCCAGAAAATGATGTCATGGCTTTAGAAGCTTCTGATAGGCTAATTGACATAATTTGAGTCAATTGGAGGTGTACCTGTGGATGTATTTCAAGGCCTACCTTCAAACTCAGTGCCTCTTTGCTTGACATCATGGGAAAATCAAAAGAAATCATCCAAGATCTCAGAAAAACAATTGTAGACCTCCACAAGTCTGGTTCATCCTTGGGAGCAATTTCCAAACGCCTGAAGGTACCACGTTCATCTGTACAAACAATAGTACGCAAGTATAAACACCATGGAACCACGCAGCCGTCATACCACTCAGGAAGGAGACCCGTTCTCTCCTAGAGATGAATGTACTTTGGTGCAAAAAGTGCAAATCAATCCCAGAACAACAGCAAAGGACCTTGTGAAGATGCTGGAGGAAACAGGTACCAAAGTATCTATATCGACAGTAAAACGAGTCCTATATCACCATAACCTGAAATGCCGTTCAGAAAGGAAGAAGCCACTGCTTCAAAACCGCCATAAAAAAGGCAGACTACGGTTTGAAACTGCACATGGGGACAAAGATTGTACTTTTTGTAGAATTTTCCTCTGGTCTGATGAAAGAAAAATAGAAGCGTTTGGCCATAATGACCATTGTTATGTTTGGAAGGAAAAGGGGGAGGCTTGCAAGCCGAAGAACACCATCCCAACCGTGAAGCATGGGGTTGGCAGCATCATGTTGTGAGAGTGTTTTGCTGCATGAGGGACTGGTGCACTTCACAAAATAGATGGCATCATGAGGGAGGAAAATTACGTGGATATATTGAAGCAACATCTCAAGACATCAGTCAGGAAGTTAAAGCTTGGTCGCAAATGGGTCTTCCAAATGGACAATGACCCCAAGCATACTTCCAAAGTTGTGGCAAAATGGCTTATGGACAACAAAGTCAAGGTATTGGAGTGGTCATCACAAAGCCCTGACCTCAATCCTATAGAAAATGTGTGGGCAGAACTGAAAAAGCGTGGGCGAGCAAGGAGGCCTACAAACCTGACTCAGTTACACCAGCTCTGTCAGGAGGAATGGGCCAGAATTCACCCAACTTATTGTGGGCAGCTTGTGGAAGGCTACCCAAAATGTTTGACCCAAGTTAAACAATTCATAGGCAATGCTACCAAATACGAATTGAGTGTATGCAAACTTCTGACCCACTGGGAATGTGATGAAAGAAATAAAAGCTGAAATAAATCATTCTCTCTACTATTATTCTGACATTTCACATTCTTAAAATAAAGTGGTGATCCTAACTGACCTAAGACAGGGCATTTTTACATGGATTAAATGTCAGGAATTGTGAAAAACTGAGTTTAAAGGTATTTGGCTAAGGTGTATGTAAACTTCCAACTTCAACTGTATACACACACACACACACACACACACACACACACACACACACACACACACACACACCACGCACACACACACCCCCCCCCCCCTTGCCAAACTTGACCTATATAAGCCAATGGACACACTAAGATGATACAGTATGAGTAAGTAGTTTTCTGAGAAACGATCCAGGTTCAATATCACATCATGATAATCTTGTTAGCTTGTCCTTACCTTTAAATGACCCTAACAGTGACCGAAGGCCTTCCTTTGAACAGGAAGGTAACATTGAACGGTAAGTAGCACACAGTACAGAACTGACGACACTGTCAGCAGACTGGCACACACACACACACACACACACACACACACACACACACACACACACACACACACACACACACACACACACACACACACACACACACACACACACACACACAGAGAGACACACCCCCCCCGAGAGAGACACACAGAGAGAGAGAGAGACACACACACACAGACACAGACAATTGCCCAGAAAGCAGACAGCCCAGAGGACAGTTTAATGTCAGCGTACAGATCCCTGCAAGCACACAGATAGAGACATTCCATGAGAAGAGCTCATCTTGCCAAACTACCATCTATCACTCATATAATATACAGAACCCAGCACACTGCATGGAATCACGTCACCAAGATTCTAGAATGAGAACATTCCAAAAGAACACTATCGATCACCATCAAATCAAATCAAACTTTATCAGACAGACAGACACGGCTGTTGTCGTATACTGAGTATCTGTATAGAGACCACACACCATGCAGGATTACGTACTGTCCGGCACTGAATCATCTGGTCATCCATGAACCTTTGAACAATTGGTCTGTGCTACGTGCCACTCCACTGTCTTCTTGGTGTTGATTATTCACTTATATACACCAGTGGTGGTTCTCAGCCTATTCCCTATATAGTGAACTACTTTTGACCAGACCCCTATGGGCCCTGGCCAAAAGTAGTTCACGATATTGTGAAAAGGGTGCATTTTGGGACGCACATTTGTCCTAATGGTCAGTTGTCCATGAGGAGGATACTGTAACTGGCACCCGGGGTACTGGCTACAGTAAGCTGAGTGAATGTCCATAGAGGTCATGTATTAACAGTTAGAGCTATAGTAAGCACTTCTTTCATTCTCCTTTTTTGGAAAACATGTCTCCTCTCATTTCTGTTTACAACACTTACATTAAAAGCCTTTTTGACAGCACAGGCTGTGTGTGTGTGTCTGTGCTTGGTGTGTGTTTGGTGTGTGTGTGTTTGGTGTGTGTTTGGTGTGTGTTTGGTATGTGCTTGGTGTGTGTTTGTTGTGTGTGTGCTTGGTGTGTGTGTGTGTGTGTGTGCGTTTGGTGTGTGTGTGTGTTTAGTGTGTGTTTAGTATGTGTTTGGTGTGTGTGTGCTTGGTGTGTGTTTGGTGTGTGTGTGTGTGTGTGTGCGTTTGGTGTGTGTGTGTTTAGTGTGTGTTTAGTGTGTGTTTGTTGTGTGTTTGTTGTGTGTGTGCTTGGTGTGTGTTTGGTGTGTGTGTGTGTGTGCGTTTGGTGTGTGTGTGTTTAGTGTGTGTTTAGTGTGTGTTTGTTGTGTGTTTGTTGTGTGTGTGCTTGGTGTGTGTGTGTGTGTGTGCATTTGGTGTGTGTGTGTTAAGTGTGTATTTAGTATGTGTTTGGTGTGTGTGTGTTTGGTGTGTGTTTGGTGTGTGTGTGTGTGTTTGGTGTGTGTGAGTTTGGTATGTGTGTGTGCGTTTGGTGTGTGTGTGTGTTTAGTATGTGTTTGGTGTGTGTGTGCTTGGTGTGTGTTTGGTGTGTGCGAGTTTGGTGTGTGTGTGTTTAGTGTGTGTGTGTTTAGTGTGTGTTTAGTATGTGTTTGGTGTGTGTGTGTGCGTTTGGTGTGTGTGTGTTTAGTGTGTGTTTAGTATGTGTTTGGTGTGTGTGTGCTTGGTGTGTGTTTAGTATGTGCTTGGTGTGTGTTTAGTATGTGTTTGGTGTGTGTGTGTTTGGTGTGTGTTTGGTATGTGCTTGGTGTGTGTTTGTTGTGTGTGTGCTTGGTGTGTGTGTGTGTGTGTGTGCGTTTGGTGTGTGTGTGTTTAGTGTGTGTTTAGTATGTGTTTGGTGTGTGTGTGCTTGGTGTGTGTTTGGTGTGTGTGTGTGTGTGTGTGTGCGTTTGGTGTGTGTGTGTTTAGTGTGTGTTTGTTGTGTGTTTGTTGTGTGTGTGCTTGGTGTGTGTGTGTGTGTGTGCATTTGGTGTGTGTGTGTTAAGTGTGTATTTAGTATGTGTTTGGTGTGTGTGTGTTTGGTGTGTGTTTGGTGTGTGTGTGTGTGTTTGGTGTGTGTGAGTTTGGTATGTGTGTGTGCGTTTGGTGTGTGTGTGTGTTTAGTATGTGTTTGGTGTGTGTGTGCTTGGTGTGTGTTTGGTGTGTGCGAGTTTGGTGTGTGTGTGTTTAGTGTGTGTGTGTTTAGTGTGTGTTTAGTATGTGTTTGGTGTGTGTGTGTGCGTTTGGTGTGTGTGTGTTTAGTGTGTGTTTAGTATGTGTTTGGTGTGTGTGTGCTTGGTGTGTGTTTAGTATGTGCTTGGTGTGTGTTTAGTATGTGTTTGGTGTGTGTGTGCTTGGTGTGTGTTTGGTGGGTGTTTGGTGTGTGTGTGCTTGGTGTGTGTTTAGTATGTGTTTGGTGTGTGTGTGTTTGGTGTGTGTTTGGTGTGTTGTTGCTTTCTGTTCCTCTCCACAGAGGGACTCCTGTAGGGCAGACATGTACAGTTAGCGCAGCTAAAATAATTGATTTTCTTATTCCCTTCATCTTTTTATATCTCCATCCATCGGCTTGGCAGACTGCCATTCAAGTCTTTTTTCTTGTCATTTATTTCAGGCGTGCTAGCTATCTCTCTCGTTGTTTGCCTCTTTGTTGCTGTGGTGACCTGTTTGCCTCTGTTTTGCCATGGCGAGCTGTTAGCCTCTGTGTTGCAGTGGTTGAGCTGTTTGCCTCTGTGTTGCCGTGGTGAGCTGTTAGCCTCTCTGTTGCCGTGGTTGAGCTGTTAGCCTCTGTGTTGCAGTGGCTGAGCTGTTTGCCTATTTGTTGTGGTGGTGAGCTGTTTGCCTCTGTGTTGCCATGATTGAGCTGTTAGCCTCTGTGTTGCCGTAGTGAGCGCAGGAGAAGTGACTGACACGGACTAACCACTGCGTTCTGACACAGAGAGATGAATGTAGCCTGCTGTGTCCCTCTCCATACACTCAACAACATTCACATTCAAATGGCTTCCGTTAAGCCTATATATCATAATAACAAAGATACATTTAAATCCTCCAAGAGAAGAGTTGAGATTTCCTATACTATGCCTAGTGTGTTGCTGCTGGCAACACCAGGGTTGTGGGTTTGATTCTCACATATACTGAATACCTGTCACTGTCACTGTTGCTTTGGATAAAAGCGTCTGCTAAATTACCATTTTATATTAAAATATTCAAGAACCATCCAAGAAACGACTTGAGATGTATCCTGCATTGACAGCTATATGAGGAACATGACAAAGACCATCCATGTGGCATCCTATGCAGGACAGTAGAATGGGGAACATAACATTGCATCCCAGTGCCTCTCCATCATCCCTTGGAACCATTTCCAAGTACAGATGTAGGATCTTAATTTGATCAATCTTTTATTGCTGAGAATTTTCATGCACAGCAAGACATGCAAACTTGTAGTGTATTCAAGGTTTAAAAAGGCTTCTAAAGGTTGTTATTTCCACTTTAAAATGTCATACTTGATTTGCCGTAACAAAAAGTTTATCAACCCCTACAAAAACTGTTCATTAATTATAATCCACATAATAATTAACATTTCCTGTTGTAGCAAACTGGCTTAAATGAAGATCCTATATCTGTAAAGGGTTGAGCTACAATATATCCTTTATATAGGCTACAGCTTTATGATGAACATATCAAAGACCATGTGACATACTGAGCCATAAAACAGACAGGGGAACATTACCTCCCAGTGCCTTGGAATCCATTTCATTAAGGCCCTTTCTTTATAGGCTGGTGATTCTAATGTGAAGACTGATTCTGTCCGAAATAGCATCATATTCCAAAATATGTGTGTGTGTGTGTGTGTGTGTGTGTGTGTGTGTGTGTGTGTGTGTGTGTGTGTGTGTGTGTGTGTGTGTGTGTGTGTGTGTGTGTGTGTGTGTGTGTGTGTGTGTGTGTCTTTTGTCTCTTTGGTGTGTGTGTGTCTTTTGTCTCTTTTGGAATTGGGTGGAGGGTGTTGGAGTGGCAAAGAAACTGTGAATTGGGTGGAGGGTGTTGGGGTGGCAAGGAAACTGAACTGGGGGCTGGGGTGTAGCTTTAGAGTGATTTCTCATGAGGGAGGGAGGTGGGAGGGAGGGAGGAAACAGACATTCCCTCATTGCTGTGTTCCCAGGGGGCCGAGGGTGTTGGAAGGGTCATGGAGCAAGCAGCCATCGGGGCTTTACAGACTCCGCTACTCCTCCTCTCCACTCAGAGAGGAGGAATGTCAGTTCTAGTAATTCAATTTCTATATCGTCCATAGCTCCCTCCCTCCTGCTGGTACAGACTTGCCTCAGCATTAGGGCTGACATTACTGCTGGTGACTGCTACAGACCCTGCCTCATTGGCCTTTGACCCCATGCTGAAGCTAGTCTTTCATGACAGAATGTTAAACACACACATGGTTCTGGTCATGCTAATTCAGACACTACCTCCATAACCTTGGTCCTACGTCCCCTGCCTACTGTAACATGGAGACCATACTGGTGCAGGCCTGCCTCCATAACCTTGGTCCTACGTCCCCTGCCTACTGTAACATGGAGACCATACTGGTGCAGGCCTGCCTCCATAACCTTGGTCCTACGTGCCCTGCCTGCTGTAACATGGAGACCATACTGGTGCAGGCCTGCCTCCATAACCTTGGTCCTACGTGCCCTGCCTACTGTAACATGGAGACCATACTGGTGCAGGCCTGCCTCCATAACCTTGGTCCTACGTGCCCTGCCTACTGTAACATGGAGACCATACTGGTGCAGGCCTGCCTCCATAACCTTGGTCCTACGTGCCCTGCCTGCTGTAACATGGAGACCATACTGGTGCAGGCCTGCCTCCATAACCTTGGTCCTACGTCCCCTGCCTGCTGTAACATGGAGACCATACTGGTGCAGGCCTGCCTCCATAACCTTGGTCCTACGTGCCCTGCCTGCTGTAACATGGAGACCATACTGGTGCAGGCCTGCCTCCATAACCTTGGTCCTACGTCCCCTGCCTGCTGTAACATGGAGACCATACTGGTGCAGGCCTGCCTCCTCATAGAAATAACATACTAATAGAAGCCGGGCCACACGTTATTGAAGGGGAATGTCTTGTTCTAGTAATTCAATTTCTATATCGTCCATAGCTTTTAAGTAAGAATTTCAGTGTACTGTTTTACACCTGTTGTATCCTGTGCACGTCACAGCCCTGTGACGTAGCTCTGTGTTAGCATGGTGGTGGCTGTTGTAGTCCTGTGTTAGCATGGTGGTGGCTGTTGTAGCCCTGTGTTAGCATGGTGGTGGCTGTTGTAGTCCTGTGTTAGCATGGTGGTGGCTGTTGTAGTCCTGTGTTAGCATGGTGGTGGCTGTTGTAGCCCTGTGTTAGCATGGTGGTGGCTGTTGTAGTCCTGTGTTAGCATGGTGGTGGCTGTTGTAGCCCTGTGTTAGCATGGTGGTGGCTGTTGTAGTCCTGTGTTAGCATGGTGGTGGCTGTTGTAGCCCTGTGTTAGCTTGATGGTGCCTGTTGTAGCCCTGTGTTAGCTTGATGGTGCCTGTTGTAGCCCTGTGTTAGCTTGATGGTGCCTGTTGTAGCCCTGTGTTAGCTTGATGGTGGCTGTTGTAGCTCTGTGTTAGCTTGATGGTGCCTGTTGAAGCTCTGTGTTAGCTTGATGGTGCCTGTTGTAGCCCTGTGTTAGCTTGATGGTGCCTGTTGAAGCTCTGTGTTAGCTTGATGGTGCCTGTTGTAGCCCTGTGTTAGCATGATGGTGGCTGTTGTAGCCCTGTGTTAGCTTGATGGTGCCTGTTGTAGCCCTGTGTTAGCTTGATGGTGCCTGTTGAAGCTCTGTGTTAGCTTGATGGTGCCTGTTGTAGCCCTGTGTTAGCTTGATGGTGCCTGTTGTAGCTCTGTGTTAGCTTGATGGTGCCTGTTGTAGCCCTGTGTTAGCTTGATGGTGCCTGTTGTAGCCCTGTGTTAGCTTGATGGTGCCTGTTGTAGCCCTGTGTTAGCTTGATGGTGCCTGTTGAAGCTCTGTGTTAGCTTGATGGTGCCTGTTGAAGCTCTGTGTTAGCTTGATGGTGCCTGTTGAAGCTCTGTGTTAGCTTGATGGTGCCTGTTGAAGCTCTGTGTTAGCTTGATGGTTACCAATGACCATGCTAACCTCTCTGCATGCCGTCCCACTTTCACATAAGGTCTGAATGATAACACAGAATCAGACATGGACTGTTATATGGAGAGCAGTGCAACAGTGAGCCTGAGAGAGATGAGCATGCAAGGAGGAGGAGGAGGAAGTGAGTTTGGTTTGGATTGATCAGACCGCTGAGGTGTTGTCAGTAGCCTGCCCTAAGCAGTTTGGTACATTCTGCAAACCACTTCAACTATGAAACCTCCCTGCTTAACTTGTACGTGTGCTGATGCACACACACACACACACACACACACACACACACACACACACACACACACACACACACACACACACACACACACACACACACACACACACACACACACACACACACACACACACACACACAGAGAGAGAGAGAGAACGAGAGCGATAGCGAGAGAGGGCGGGGGGCTGGACGCTAGAAACGTGTTTGTGTGTTTCAGAACCATGGACAGCAGCCTGCTACTGGAAACAAGGCAACTCAATAACCCGAGTTACTACAGTGACTCCAAGTGATACAAAGTGATGATTGCATAGGCCTCCAGATGAATTCATTTTATGAAATGTGTAAAAACGAAGATTCTCTCTCAAGATAATCATTAGTCAATTACTCTAAATGTCAATCCAAAACACAACCTGAACTTGAATTATTAGTGTACCAGGTCTCTTCAACCCTGTTCCTGGAGAGCTACCCTCCTGTAGGTTTTCACGCCAACCCCAGTTGTAACTAACCCGATTCATGTTATCAACCACCTAATTATTAGAATCAGGTGCGCTAGATAAGGGTTGGAGTGAAAACCTACAGGACGATAACTCTCCAGGAACAGGGTTGGAGTGAAAACCTACAGGACGGTAACTCTCCAGGAACAGGGTTGGAGTGAAACCCTACAGGACGGTAACTCTCCAGGAACAGGGTTGGAGTGAAACCCTACAGGACGGTAACTCTCCAGGAACAGGGTTGGAGTGAAAACCTACAGGAGGATAACTCTCCAGGAACAGGGTTGGAGAGCCCGGGGTAGACTGTTGTCTAAAAACAGAACTACACTGCATTTATAGGCTACATAGCTAGATTCAAAAAATATAACGTTAAGTCATGTTTATGTCAAAGAAAGTCTACAACGAATAACAGCTAACATGCACACAGCAAACACATTGTCTGGAGACTGAGTCTTCCACGCCAAGATGAAACAACAACGAAAAGCATCACAAGTTCAAGGCAAATACATACAGCTAGCCATGGGTATAGGCTTAGTAAGACCTTACCTTCACAGATATTTGAAATGTACCTGGTCGCATCAGCAGAGTTGATGTCTTGTTAGATCTCTGTTCCGACCATCACTGAGGCTGGCACGTGAGTCACGGAAAGGCAGACTTGAGTGATAATTATTCGTTTCTTTCTGTCACTGCTTGACTGAGACCCTAACAGTTGTGTTAACCCCTCCAGTGTCACCATATGACCCCCGTATGGAAAAGTGACCAGTACAAAACAAAACGTTACATGAATAACTATTTAATACGAACTATAAAATGGATTTAAGGCATAGACTAAAATATGAGTTAATAATGTCTACCAAAATCACAACGAAATTATCTCAAAATGAATAGTGTTAAGTCCACGTTGTTTATTTGTGTCGCTCTCCTCTCGTTCCGCTCTCCAACTCATTCATATAGGATAGAAAAGTCATATAGAGGCCAATTCCAGGCTCCTTTCAATTCACATGCAACGCAAAAACAAAATATCCAAAGCCCCTTAAAATAATCTCAAAATACGTCCAACGAAACGACAAAAATATATGTTCTGATAAGGCATGCAGCCATATACCACCAGCGCCCGGTTGGACAGAGTTTGATCGGTTGTATTGTGACTGCCTGGTATCTGCTGGGTATCTTTAAAATAGCGTCCTTACACCCATACCGTGCATAACAAAAGCATGTGTAACGGTCACAAAGCAGTTTTCCACAATTAGAAGTGGTCAGATTTCCCGAGGGTCCTTTGAGAAAGAACCGTCAGGGATTTGAAACTGTTCTTTCTCCCCTCCCCGTTTTGGCTCCGCTGGTAGGCTTGTGGCTGCAGTTGGTTCGGTTAGTCCATCGGTGAATGTAGCCCGTATTCCTGACACTCTGGTAGTGGCCCTATAATTCCTGTACTGGGCGGTTTGTTCGTTATAACCTACCTGTGTAGCGTATTTCCTCGCGCTCGCAGCGCAAATGGAAACCAGCAGGCTAAAAAATGATCGGCATTGGTGGTTCAATCGAAAGCGTTGAGATTGAGACAGAAGAAAGACACCTACGAAAATCTCACCGCTGAATAGAGTAAACCGCGGCTGAGCAGACAGAGCAGAGAAAGTGGTCATTTAAGTCAGCGCTCCTCGTAGCCTATGCCCAAATGCTCATGTAGTATATGGCTGCTGTAAAACTGTGACAAATTTAATCATTACAATATCGAGTCTTGAGATTCAGCCTTTGGAGAGATGTCGACGTGAAGACCATCCCTAAGAGTTAGATTCGACACCTCTGTCCTATTCTCATCTTCGACAGGAGGACTGTATGAGAATAGAAACTCATCACATGAATTGCCCACTTTTCGTGAAGCGATTATGAACCGCTGCAATTTCCTAGGCTACACTAGTTTACTCTCACTGCAAGTTTTGTTATATTTCTGTCCACTTTGGTAGATTACAACATTGTCTGTCTTTATAGCCTATTTCAGACATTTCTCACGACTGTTTGTGTGTTTCAGCAGCACGGCCTCATCAACATGTGACACACACTGACCGAAATGTGCCATGGATAACAACTTAGCTATAAGAATGCATGTGTTATACTCCTTACAATGCATAAGGAATTATAATATAACATTTATAATAATTCATAAAACATTTATACACACTTATAAGTGTTTATAATGGCTTATTCATGAAAGTTATTTGAAAGTGTCCGAAGAAACATTGGGAGCAAAGAGAGAGGAGAGAGGAGAGAGCAGAAAGAGAGCGAGAGCGATAGTACAGAGACCAGAGAGAAGAGAGAGAGAGAGAGAGCAGAGGGGCACAGAGAGAGAGAGAAATATATGTTTACCATGCCAAAAAAGCACCTTAAATTGAAACTAAATTGAAAGAGTGAAAGAGGAGAGAGAGGGAGCAGCAGCTTGAACACAGAGAACAGAGAGAGCAGAGAGAGCAGCGATAACAGAGAACAGAGAGAACAGAGAGAGCAGAGAGGGAAGAGAGGGCAGAAAGGGCAGAGAGCAGAGAGAGCAGAGAGAGCAGAGAGGGAAGAGAGGGCAGAAAGGGCAGAGAGCAGAGAGAGCAGAGAGAGCAGAGAGGGAAGAGAGGGCAGAGATAACAGATAGGGAAGAGAGCAGAGAGAGCAGAGAGGGAAGAGAGGGCAGAGAGCAGAGAGAGCAGAGAGAGCAGAGAGGGAAGAGAGGGCAGAAAGGGAAGAGAGCAGAGAGAGCAGAGAGGGAAGAGAGGGCAGAGAGCAGAGAGAGCAGAGAGAGCAGAGAGAGCAGAGAGGGAAGAGAGGGCAGAAAGGGAAGAGAGCAGAGAGAGCAGAGAGAGAAGAGAGGGCAGAGATAACAGAGAGGGAAGAGAGGGCAGAGAGCAGAGAGAGCAGAGAGAGAAGAGAGGGCAGAGATAACAGAGAGAACAGAGATAACAGAGAGGGAAGAGAGGGCAGAGAGGGCAGAGAGCAGAGAGAGCAGAGAGAGCAGAGAGAACAAATCAAATCAAATCAAATTTATTTTTATATAGCCCTTCGTACATCAGCTGATATCTCAAAGTGCTGTACAGAAACCCAGCCTAAAACCCCAAACAGCAAGCAAAGCATGTGAAAGAAGCACGGTGGCTAGGAAAAACTCCCTAGGAAAAACTCCCTAGAAAGGCCAAAAACCTAGGAAGAAACCTAGAGAGGAACCAGGCTATGAGGGGTGGCCAGTCCTCTTCTGGCTGTGCAGGGTGGATATTATAACAGTTAAAATGTTCATAAATGACCAGCATGGTCAAATAATAATAATCATAGTAGTTGTCGAGGGTGCAACAAGCACGTCCGGTGAACAGGTCAGGGTTCCATAGCCGCAGGCAGAACAGTTGAAACTGGAGCAGCAGCACGGCCAGGTGGACTGGGGACAGCAAGGAGTCATCATACCAGGTAGTCCTGAGGCATGGTCCTAGGGCTCAGGTCCTCCGAGAGAAAGACAGAAAGAGAGAAAGAGAGAATTAGAGAGAGCATATTTAAATTCACACAGGACACCGGATAAGACAAGAGAAATACTCCAGATGACCCTAGCCCCCCGACACATAAACTACTGCAGCATAAATACTGGAGGCTGAGACAGGAGGGATCAGAAGACACTGTGGCCCCATCCGATGATACCCCCGGACAGGGCCAAACAGGCAGGATATAACCCCACCCACTTTGCCAAAGCACAGCCCCCACACCACTAGAGGGATGTCTCCAACCACCAACTTACCGTCCTAAGACAAGGCCGAGTATAGCCCACAACGATCTCCGCCATGGCACAACCCAAGGGGGGGGGGGCGCCAACCCAGACAGGAAGACCACGTCAGTGACTCAACCCACTCAAGTGATGCACCCCTCCCATGGACGGCATGGAAGAACACCAGTAAGCCAGTGACTCAGCCCCTGTAATAGGGTTAGAGGCAGAGAATCCCAGTGGAAAGAGGGGAACCGGCAAGGCAGAGACAGCAAGGGCGGTTCGTTGCTCCAGCCTTTCCGTTCACCTTCACACTCCTGGGCCAGACTATACTTAATCATAGGACCTACTGAAGAGATAAGTCTTCAGTAAAGACTTAAAGGTTGAGACTGAGTCTGCGTCTCTCACATTGGTAGGCAGACCATTCCATAAAAATGGAGCTCTATAGGAGAAAGCCCTGCCTCCAGCCGTTTGCTTAGAAATTCTAGGGACAAATAGGAGGCCTGGGTCTTGTGACCGTAGCGTACGTGTAGGTATGTACGGCAGGACCAAATCGGAAAGATAGGTAGGAGCAAGCCCATGTAATGCTTTGTAGGTTAGCAGTAAAACCTTGAAATCAGCCCTTGCCTTAACAGGAAGCCAGTGTAGGGAGGCTAGCACTGGAGTAATATGATCAAATTTTTGGGTTCTAGTCAGGATTCTAGCAGCCGTATTTAGCACTAACTGAAGTTTATTTAGTGCTTTATCCCGGTAGCCGGAAAGTAGAGCATTGCAGTAGTCCAGCCTAGAAGTAACAAAAGCATGGATTAATTTTTCTGCGTCATTTTTGGACAGAAAGTTTCTGATTTTTGGCAATGTTACGTAGATGGAAAAAAGCTGTCCTTGAAACAGTCTTGATATGTTCTTCAAAAGAGAGATCAGGGTCCAGAGTAACGCCGAGGTCCTTCACAGTTTTATTTGAGACGACTGTACAACCATCCAGATTAATTGTCAGATTCAACAGAAGATCTCTTTGTTTCTTGGGACCTAGAACAAGCATCTCTGTTTTGTCTGAGTTTAAAAGTAGAAAGTTTGCAGCCATCAACTTCTTTATGTCTGAAACACAGGCTTCTAGCGAGGGCAATTTTGGGGCTTCACCATGTTTCATTCAGAACAGAAACATTCAGAACAACAGAACATTCAGAACAGAGAGGGAAGAGAGGGCAGAGAGGGCAGAGAGCAGAGAGAGCAGAGAGAACAGAGAGAGCAGAGAGAGCAGAGAGAGCAGAGAGTAGAGAGAGCAGAGAGAGCAGAGAGTAGAGAGAGTAGAGATAACAGAGAGGGCAGAGAGTAGAGAGAGCAGAGAGAGCAGAGATAGCAGAGAGAGCAGAGAGAACAGAGAGGGAAGAGAGGGCAGAGAGCAGAGATAACAGAGGGCAGAGAGTAGAGAGAGTAGAGAGAGCAGAGATAACAGAGATAACAGAGAGAACAGAGAGGGAAGAGAGGGCAGAGAGGGCAGAGAGCAGAGAGAGCAGACAGAGCAGAGAGGGCAGAGAGGGCAGAGAGGGCAGAGAGGGCAGAGAGTAGAGAGAGTAGAGAGAGCAGAGATAACAGAGAGAACAGAGACAACAGAGAGAGCAGAGAGAGCAGAGAGTAGAGAGAGTAGAGAGAGCAGAGATAACAGAGAGAACAGAGAGGGCAGAGAGGGCAGACAGTAGAGAGAGAACAGAGAGCAGAGAGTAGAGAGAGCAGAGAGAGCAGAGAGAGCAGAGAGTAGAGAGAGTAGAGATAACAGAGAGAGCAGAGAGTAGAGAGAGCAGAGAGAGCAGAGATAACAGGGAGAACAGAGAGGGCAGAGAGGGCAGAGAGAACAGAGAGGGCAGAGAGGGCAGAGAGGGCAGAGAGGGCAGAGATAACAGAGAGAGAGAGCAGAGAGAGCAGAGAGAGCAGAGAGAACAGAGAGAACAGAGATAACAGAGAGGGAAGAGAGGGCAGAGAGCAGAGAGAGCAGAGAGAGCAGAGAGAGCAGAGAGAGCAGAGAGTAGAGAGAGCAGAGATAACAGAGAGAACAGAGAGGGCAGAGAGGGCAGACAGTAGAGAGAGTAGAGAGAGCAGAGAGAACAGAGAGAACAGAGAGAGCAGAGATAACAGAGAGAGCAGAGAGAGCAGAGAGTAGAGAGAGCAGAGATAACAGAGAGAACAGAGAGAGCAGAGAGAGCAGAGAGTAGAGAGAGCAGAGATAACAGAGAGAACAGAGAGGGCAGAGAGGGCAGACAGTAGAGAGAGTAGAGAGAGCAGAGAGAACAGAGAGAACAGAGAGAGCAGAGATAACAGAGAGAGCAGAGAGAGCAGAGAGTAGAGAGAGTAGAGAGAGCAGAGAGAGCAGAGGGAGCAGAGAGAATAGAGAGAGCAGAGAGAATAGAGAGAGCAGAGATAACAGAGCGGGCAGAGAGAGCAGAGAGAGCACAGATAACAGAGAGCACAGATAACAGAGAGAACAGAGAGTAGAGAGAGCAGAGATAACAGAGAGAACAGAGAGAACAGAGAGAGCAGAGAGTAGAGAGAGTAGAGAGAGTAGAGATAACAGAGAGGGCAGAGAGGGCAGAGAGGGCAGAGAGTAGAGAGAGCAGAGATAACAGAGAGGGCAGAGAGAGCAGAGATAACAGGGAGAACAGAGAGGGCAGAGAGAGCAGAGAGAGCAGACTGGGTCACATAGAACACACCCAGCCCAACCAACCAACCTGGCCAGGGGCCAAAACAAGCAGTGGTCCATCTGGTGTGCATAGCTGCTTTAGGAGTTCAGCCAGCATGTTAATGACCAGTGACAGGGATACTAGGCTGGTGCTGAGACCCACTGGGCAGCAGGGTCTGGCTGGGTGCTGCTGAGATGGCAGATCAGCTATACAAATTATGGACATGTTAACCTTTATGTAATATCAGCCTAAAGTCTGATAAAGCCTTAAGACAAGTGATTTGTCTTAAGTCAAGAGAGGGCTTTACATGAAGAATATGTTACAAAGCTATTTTTTTTTATAAAGGATTGCCAATGACAGGAGGATGAGGATAGGGAAAGAGGGGCACAATATATTGCTGTCTCTAATTCCTTACTCTCTGTATTCCCTGATCATTTTAGACCAAATAAAATATTTATCACAAAAGAGGGCTTTTAATCGAAAGACCGCAATATGCATTTGTAAAAGATGCAGGGATTATCTGAAAGCTCTTTGCCACAGGAAATGTGTTACAGTAATTGTAGTTGCTTTAGAAGTTGGCTACTAATATAGACTGGCTGATATATGGACATAAAATAAACGGAGACGATTTGGACCGAAAGAATTGTCCTCTTCCAACAATCCGAAAAATATGGAAAAAGCAAATGAGACAATGTCTGGTACAAAACATTCATTTGATTACAATCGCAGACATTTCCCAATGGGCACAGACATCATTTCAACTTCTAGTTTTGATTTACATTTGAATAAGTTGTCAACTAACGTGAATTCAGCATGAAATCAACAAAACATCCCACCAAGTCATTGGATTTAGGGTAAAAGTTGACAGAAAAAATATGAAATTCCCCTACGTTGATGACTTAGCGAATCCAATCAGTTTTCCACGTTGATTCAACATCATCAAATAGCATTTTTTTTGTTGAAATGATGTGGAAACAACATTGATTCAACCAGTTTTTGCCCAGTTTCTTCTCTCAATTCAATTACAATTTAAGGGGCTTTATTGGCATGCGAAACATATGTTTACATTGTCAAAGCAAGTGAAATAGATAATATACAAAAGTGAAATAAATAAGACAAAATTAACACTAAACATTACACTTCCAAAGGTTCCAAAAGAATAAAGACATTTCAAATGTCATATGTCTATATACAGTGTTGTAATGATGTGCAAATAGTTAAAGTACAAAAGGGAAAATAAATAAGCATAAATATGGGTTGTATTTACAATGGTGTTTGTTCTTCACTGGTTGACCTTTTCTTGTGGCAACAGGTTACAAATCTTGCTGCTGTGATGGCACACTGTGGTATTTCACCCAAAAGATATGGGAGTTTATCAAAATTTGATTTGTTTTTGAATTCTTTGTGGGTCTGTGTAATCTGAGGGAAATATGTGTCTCTAATATGGTTATACATTTGGCAGGATGTTAGTAAGTGCATCACAGCTTCCACGCCATTTTGTGGGCAGTGTGCACATAGCCTGTCTTCTCCTAAGAGCCAGGTCTGCCTTCAGCGGCCTTTCTCAATTGCAAGGCTATGCTCACTGAGTCTGTACATAGTCAAAGCTTTCCTTAAGTTTGGATCAGTCACGGTGGTCAGATATTCTGCCACTGTGTACTCTCCGTTTAGGGCCAAATAGCATTCTAGTTTGCTCAGTTTTCTTGTAAATTCTTTCCATTGTGTCAAGTAATTATCTTTTTGTTTTCTCATGATTTGGTTGGGTCTAATTGTGTTGCTGTCCTGGGGTTCTGTGGGGTCTGTTTGTGTTTGTGAACAGAGCACCAGGACCAGCTTGCTGAGGGGGCTCTTGTCCTGGTTAATCTCTCTGTAGGTGATGGCTTTGTTATGGAGGGTTTGGGAATCGCTTTCTTTTAGGTGGTTATATAATTTAACATCTCTTTTATGTGGATTTTGATAATTAGCGGGTATTGGCCTAATTCTGCTCTGCATGCATTATTTGGTGTTTTACATTGTACACTGAGGATATTTTTGCAGAATTCTGCATGCAGTCTCAATTTGGTGTTTGTCCCATTTTGCGAATTCTTGGTTGTTGAGTGGACCCCAGACCTCACAACCATAAAGGGCAATGGGTTCTATAACTGATTCAAGTATTTTTTGCCAGATCTTCATTGGTATGTCAACTTTTATATTCCTTTTGATGGCATTGAAGGTCCTTTTTGCCTTGTTTCTCAGATCGTTCACAGCTTTGTGGAAGTTACCTGTGGCGCTGATGTTTAGGCCAAGGTATGTATAGTTTTTTGTATGATCTAGGGCAACGGTATCTAGATGGAATTTGTGTTTGTGGTCCTGGCAACTGGACCTTTTTTGGAACACGATTATTTTTTTGTCTTACTGAAGCACCAGAAGATCTAGGTGCTGCTGTAGGCCCTCCTTGGTTGGGGACAGAATCACCAGATCATCAGTAAATAGTAGACATTTGACTTCAGATTCTAGTAGGGTGAGGCCGGATGCTACAGACTGTTCTAGTGCCCTCGCCAATTCGTTTATATATATATATGTTGAAGAGGGTGGGGCTTAAGCTGCATCCCTGTCTTGGCCCCTGACCTGTGGAAAGAAATGTGTTTTTTTCCAATTTTAACCACACACTTGTTGTTTGTGTACATGGATTTTAAAATGTCACCTATTTTTCCCCCAACACCACTTTCCATCAATTTCTACAGCAGGCCCTCATGCCAAACTGAGTCGAAAGCTTTTTTGAAATCAACAAAGCATGAGAAGACTTTGCCTTTGTTTTGGTTTGTTTGTTTGTCAATTAGGGTGTGCAGAGTGAATACGTGGTCTATCGTGTGATAATTTGGTAAATAGCCAATTTGACAATTGCTCAGTACATTGTTTTCGCTGAGGAAATGTACGAGTCTGCTGTTAATGATAATGCAGAGGATTCTCCCAAAGTTGCTGTTGACGCACAACCCACGGTAGTTATTGGGGTCAAATTTGTCTCCAATTTTGTGGATTGGGGTGATTAGTCCTTGGTTCCAAATATTGGGGAAGATGCCAGAGCTGAGGATGATGTTAAAGAGTTTAAGTATAGCCAATTGGAATTTGGGGTCTGTAAATTTTATAATTTGATTTGGGATACCATCAACCCCACATGCCTTTCTGGGTTGGAGGGTTTGGAATTTGTCTTGCAGTTCATTCAATGTGATTGGAGAATCCAGTGAGTAATGGTAGTCTTTAATAGTTGATTCTAAGATTTGTCATGATGGCGCCGGAGGGGATGGCTGATGTCTTATCTGCTCTTAACCAACCATGCTATTTTGTTTGTTTTTTCACGTTGTTCGTAACTTGTTTTGTACATAATGTTTCTGCTACCGTCTCTTATGACCGAAAAGAGCTTCTGGACATCAGAACTGCGATTACTCACCTCAAATTGGACAAAGAGTTTTTCTTCAATGAGTCGGGCGGGTGGGATATACTACAGACACCCGACCAGGCCCAGATCCCTGTAATTCGCTGGAGAAGGAAACAGGGATTTTGCGGAAAAAGATCAGGGTGCCTTGTGAGAATCAGAAGATGAGGGGCTAATCTGACCTTTGCATTCTGTCCTACTAGCTAAAGTTCAATCGCTGGAAAATAAATGGGACGAACTGAAAGTACGTATATCCTACCAATGGCACATTAAAAACTGTAATAACTTATGTTTCACCGAGTCGTGGCTGAACGACGACGTTAAGAACCTATGCATATATGTAAACAACAGCTGGTGCACGATATCTAAGGAAGTCTCAAGGTATTGCTTGTCTGAGGTAAAGTATCTCATGGTAAGCTGTAGACCACACTACCTATCTAGAGAGTTTTCATCTGTATTTTTCGTAGCTGTCTACGTACCACCACAGACAGATGCTGGCACTAAAACCGCACTCAATGAGCTGTATACCGCCGCAAGCAAACAGGAAAATGCTCATCCAGAGGTGGCGCTCCTAGTGAATGGGGACTTTAATGCAGGGAAACTTAAATCAGTTCTACCAAATTTCTATCAGCATGTTAAATGTGCAACCAGAGGGAAAAAATCTCTAGACCACCTTTACTCCACACACAGAGACGCGTACAAAGCTCTCCCTCGCCCTCCATTTGGCAAATCTGACCATAATTCTATCCTTCTGATTCCTGCTTACAAGCAAAAAAATTAAAGCAGGAAGCACCAGTAACTCGGCCTATAAAAAAGTGGTCAGATGAAGCAGATGCTAAACTACAGGACTGTTTTGCTAGCACAGATTGGACTATGTTCCGATGGCATTGAGGAGTACACCACATCAGTCACTGGCTTCATCAATAAGTGCATGGAGGACATCGTCCCCACAGTGACTGTACGTACATGCCCCAAATAGAAGCTATGGATTACAGGCAACATTCGTACTGAGCTAAAGGGTAGAGCTGCCGCTTTCAAGGAGCGGGACTCTAACCTGGAAGCTTATAAGAAATCCCCTATGCCCTCCGATGAATCATCAAACAGGCAAAGCGTCAATACAAGACTAAGATTGAATCGTATTACACCGGCTCCGATGCTCGTCGGATGTGACGGGGCTTGGAAACTATTACAGACTACAAAGGGAAGCACAGCCGAGAGCTGCCCAGTGACACGAGCCTACCAGACATCTTCTAGGCAAGTAACACTGAGACATGCATGAGAGCATCAGCTGTTCCGGACAACTGTGTGAACACTCTCTCCGCAGCCGATGTAAGACCTTTAAACAGGTCAACATTCACAAGGTCGCAGGGCCAGATGGATTACCAGGACGTGTACTCTGAGCATGCGCTGACCAACTGGCAAGTGTCTTCACTGACATTTTCAACCTCTCCCTGTCTAAGTCTGTAATACCAAACATGTTTTAAGCAGACCACCATAGTCCCACACTAAGGTAACCTGCTTAAACCTGTTAGGGCTAGGGGGCAGTATTGACACGGCCGGATAGAAAACGTACCCGATTTAATCTGGTTACTACTCCTGCCCAGTAACTAGAATATGCATATAATTATTGGCTTTGGATAGAAAACACCCTAAAGTTTCTAAAACTGTTTGAATGGTGTCTGTGAGTATAACAGAACTCATATGGCAGGCAAAAACCTGAGAGGATTCTATATGGGAAGTGGCCTGTCTGACAAGTTGTTGTTCATCTTGGCTCTTTTTATTGAAGACTGAGGATCTTTGCTCTAACGTGACACTTCCTACGGCTCCCATAGGCTCTCAGAGCCCGGGAAAAAGCTGAATGATATCGAGGCAGCCTCTGGCTGAAACACATTATCGCGTTTGGCAAGTGGCCGATCAGAGGACAATGGGCTTAGGCGCGTGCACAAGTCGACCCCGTGCTTTATTTTCTTTCCTCTTTTTACCTAAACGCAGATTCCCAGTCGGAATATTATCGTTTTTTTACGAGAAAATTGCATAAAAATTGATTTTAAACAGCGGTTGACATGCTTCGAAGTACGGTAATGGAATATTTAGAATTTTTTGGTCACGAAATGCGCCATGCTCGTCACCCTTATTTACCCTTTCGGATAGTGTCTTGAACGCACGAACAAAACGCCGCTATTTGGATTTAACAATGGATTATTTGGGACCAAACCAACATTTGTTATTGAAGTAGAAGTCCTGGGAGTGCATTCTGACGAAGAACAGCAAAGGTAATAACATTTTTCTTATAGTAAATCTGACTTTGGTGAGTGCTAAACTTGCTGGGTGTCTAAATAGCTAGCCCTGTGATGCCGGGCTATCTACTGAGAATATTGCAAAATGTGCTTTCACCGAAAAGCTATTTTAAAATCGGACATATCGAGTGCATAGAGGAGTTCTGTATCTATAATTCTTAAAATAATTGTTATGTTTTTTGTGAACGTTTATCGTGAGTAATTTAGTAAATTCACCAGCAGTGTTCGGTGGGAATGCTAGTCACATGCTAGTCACATGCTAATGTAAAAAGCTGGTTTTTGATATAAATATGAACTTGATTGAACAAAACATGCATGTATTGTATAACATAATGTCCTAGGGTTGTCATCTGATGAAGATCATCAAAGGGTAGTGCTGCATTTAGCTGTGGTTTGGGTTTATGTGACATTATATGCTAGCTTGAAAAATGGGAGTCTGATTATTTCTGGCTGGGTACTCTGTTGACATAATCTAATGTTTTGCTTTCGTTGTAAAGCCTTTTTGAAATCGGACAGTGTGGTTAGATTAACGAGAGTCTTGTCTTTAAAATGGTGTAAAATAGTCATATGTTTGAAAAATTGAAGTTTTTGCATTTTTGAGGTATTTGAATATCGCGCCACGGGATTACACTGGCTGTTGAGTAGGTGGGACGCGTCATGAAATGCTTTGAAAGGCTGGTCATGGCTCATATCAACTCCATTATCCCAGAAACCCCAGACCCACTCCAGTTTGCATGCTGCACCAACAGATCCACAGATGATGCAATCTCTATTGCACTCCACACTGCCCTTTCAGACCTGGACAAAAGGGACACCTATGGAGTATGCTATTCATTGACTATAGGTCAGCGTTTAACACCATAGTGCCCTCAAAGCTCATCACTAAGCTAAGGTTCCTGGGACTAAACACGTCCCTCTGCAACTGGATCCTGGACTTCCTGACGGGCCGCCCTCAGGTGGTAAGGGTAGGTAACAACACATCCGCCACGCTGATCCTCAACACGGTGGCCCCTCAGGGATGTGTGCTCAGTCCCCTCCTGTACTCCCTATTCACTCATGACTGCACTCCATCATTAAGTTTGACACAACAGTGGTCAAACTTAATGATGACAGTGGTAGGCCTGATCACCGACAATGATTAGACATCCTATAGGGAGGAGGTCAGAGACCTGACCACGTGGTGCAAGGACAACAACATCTCCCTCAACGTGATCAAGACAAAGGAGATGATTGTGGACTACAGGAAAAGGAGGACCGAGCACGCCCCATTCTTATCGACGGGGCTGTAGTGGAGCAGGTGAGAGCTTCAAGTTCCTTGGCATCCACATCACCAACAACTAACATGGTTCAAGCACACCAAGGCAGTCGTGAGGGCACGACAGAACCTATTCTCCTCAGGAGACTGAAAAGATTTGGCATTGGTCCTCAGATCCTCAAAAGGTTTTACAGCTGCACCATTGAGAGCATTCTGATGGGTTGCATCACTGCCTGGTATGGCAGCTGCTCGGCCTTCGACCGCAAGGCACTACAGAGGGTAGTGCGTACAGCCCAGTACATCGCCGGGGCCAAGCTTCCTGCCATCCAGGACCTCTAACCAGGCGGTGTCAGAGGAAGGCCCTAACAATTGTCAACGACTCCAGCCACCCCAGTCATAGACTGTTCCCTCTGCCCCCAAGCTATAAGACTCCTGAAGAGCTAATCAAATGGCTACCCAGACTATTTGCATGCGCCCCCTCATCTTCGCTGCTGCTACTCTCTCTTATATCTATTCATATTCACTTTAATAACTCTACCTACATGTACATATTACCTCAGTTACCTCGACACCGGTACCCCCTGTATATAGCACCACAATTGTTATTTACTGCTGTTCTTTAATTATTTGTTATTCTTATCTATTACTTTTTTTGTTGGTATTTTCTTAAAACTGCATTGTTGGTTAAGGGCTTGAAAGTAAGCATTTCACTGTAAGGTCTACACCTGTTGTATTCGGCGCATGTGACAAATACAATTTGATTTGATTTTGATTTGATTTATTCATGTATGTTTTTGCTGTTTGTTCTTTGTTATCGAGCCAAAAAGATTGGGGAAGTGGTTGATCCATACATCTCCATTTTGGATAGATAACTCTTCGTGTTGTTGTTTGTTTATTATTTCCCAGAAGTGGTTATATGCTATGGATTTTTCCATTTTCATTGAGCTGATTTCTGACATGCTGTTCCTTCTTTTTCCGTAGTGTATTTCTGTATTGTTTTAGTGATTCACCACAGTGAAGGCGTTGACTCAGGTTTTCTGGGTCTCTATGTTTTTGGTTGGACAGGTTTCTCAATTTCTTTCTTAGGTTTTTGCGTTCTTCATTTAACCATTTGTCAGTGTTGTTCATTTTCTTAGGTTGTCTGCTTGACATTTTTAGATTTGATAGGGAAGCTGAGAGATCATATATACTGTTTAGGTTTTTTTACTGCTAGGTTTACACTTTCACTATTACAGTGAAACATTTTGTCCAGGAAATTGTCTAAAAGGGATTGAATTTGTTTTTGCCTAATATTTTTTTGTTAGATTTCCACACTACTTTCCTTTCATCTATAGCATTTCTTAATATTATTCAGTTCCTTTGGCTTTGATGCCTCATGATTGAGCACAGCTCTATTCAAGTAGAGTTTGATTTTGCTGTGATCTGGTAAGGGTGTCAGTTGACTGACTGTGAACGCTCTAAGAGACTCTGGGTTGAGGTCACTGATAAAGTAGTCTACAGTACTACTGCCGAGAGATGACCTATAGGTGTACTTATCATAGGAGTCCCCTCGAAGCCTACCATTGACTATGTACATACCCAGCATCCGACAGAGCTGCAGGAGTTGTGACCCATTTTGTGTTGGTTATGTTGTCGTAGTTGGGTCAAGGGGAGCATATGGGGGAGGGAATGCTGTCACCTCCAGGTAGGTGTTTGTCCCCCTGTGTGCTAAGGGTGTCAGGTTCTTGTCCAGTTCTGGCATTTAGGTCACCAAAGACTACTACATGTACCTGGGCTTGGAAATGGTTGATCTCCCCCTCCAAGATGGAGAAGCTGTGGTCGTTAAAGTATGGGGATTTTACTGGGGGGATATCGGTAGCACACATTAACACATTTTTCTCTGTTGAGATAATTTCCTTATTCATTTCTAGCCAGATGTAAAATGTTCCTGTTTTGACAAATTTAATAGAGTGGGTCTGCTCTTTACCAAATTAGCATACCCCCTGGGTCTCTTCCCTGTTTCACACCTTGTAGTTTGGTGGATGGGACTACCAGCTCTCTGTAACCTAGATGGCAACCAGTGGGTCCGTCTCCTTTATACCATGTTTCTTGTAGAATGACAATGTCTGTATTTCCATTTTATTTGATGAAGTCTGGGTTCATGCTCTTTAGGCCAAAGGCAGATGACCTCAGACCTTGTTTTATTCCAGGATGAGATAGTAAAAGCATTGTGTTCCATAGTGTCTAGTGTTGTTTTTGTGTGGTCTAGGCCCGGACAATCACAGTAGGTGTGAGCAGAGCATGTTGAGCATCTGATACATACCTCTTAGGTCGCAGGATGGGGCTTGGGCGTTGTAGCAGTGGGGGCTGGGCCTGTTGCTCTACTTATGGCCTGGGCATATGTCCTGCTGTCATGTTGAGGTCCTTGCCGCAGGGGCGGTGGGCATGAGGTGGGCAGAAGGGGCATAGGTCTGATATTCGGCGGTCTATATAGGGTGTGGCCAGGGTTTGCTTGGGGTGGTCGTAGCTGGTTGGGGTGTGGCTGGGGATGCTGTGTTCTGGGTGTAGGTCCTCTTGGCATGGGTTCACTCGGTGCAGGTCTGAGAGAGGGGGTCTTGCAGGTCTGGGAGGGTGTCTCGCTGGTCTGGACGGGGTGTCTGTTGCACCTGTGTGAGGTGCTGGGGCTACGGTTGAGGGTGACGTCCTTCAGGGTCCTGGCAAAAGTTAGGATTGCTGCCTTGTAGAGGTGGACCTGGTCTGAAAGGCTGTTCAAGTCCAGGGTGGAGTGGTGGGCCAGGTAGACATTAGGTTTTGAGGCACAGTCTCGCGAAATGCTTGTATTCACCCGCTGTATTGTGGCAGGGTGATAGTATTTTCGTGGTAGCTGGGTGGAGACAACCACTTTTGCATTGGGGAAAGTGAAAGAAGTGGAAGAAGGCCCACCCTTTCCTGCTGGGCCCTCATGTCATTGGTGCCCATGTGAATTATGGTGTGGCTGGGGGACCCTAGTCTGTCTGACAACAGCTCCAGGGCATGCCTAGTGTTTGGGCACCAGAGCTTAGCCACTTTGTGTTTGGGAAAAAGTTGACCCTCTTGATGTATTTGCCCTTTGAGTCAATGAGGAGCACAATCTCTGTTCTTTTGTGTGTACTCAGTGGATGTATGTGTGCGTGTGTGTGGGGGGGGGGGGGTTGTCAATAGAGCTATTTGGGGAGCTGACAGGGAGGGGTGGGGTCTGTTGGGTTGGTGGGTCCTGTGTTGTCTGTCCCATTGTGGTGTTGAGGTTGTGGTCCGGGTCTGAGGTGGGCTGTTCTGCTGGCTTCTCTGGGGGAGTGTCCTGCTCTCTGTCACACCTCAGCTTTCTCACCTCATCATTCAGTGCCATGTGTGCCTCTTTAAATTCTCTCACCTCAGTCCGTAGAGCAGCCAGCTCTCTCAGACATCCGTCCAACTCCACATGCTGCCGTCCGGGTCTTGTTGGGGGGGGGGGTTTGTTCTGTCTGTATTGTGTGGACTAGCTCTCTGAGCTCCACCATGTCTCTCTCCAGCTCTGTGAATATATCCCTCTCAATGATGGAGGAGCAGTGCAGTTGTGGGACCTGGGTATGTTCAGTGCTGGGGGGGTGACTATCCTCAGACTCACTCAGGATGGGGGAATCGTCACAGCGAGAGAGTTTTATCTGCTGTGCTCTCTCTTTGATCCAGTAAAAGTCCTGCTGGAACGGCATGAGGATGCCCTGCAGCTACTGTCCCAGACTGAGGATGCCCTGCAGCTTTACTGTCCCAGACTGAGGATGCCCTGCAGCTTTACTGTCCCAGACGGAGGATGCCCTGCAGCTTTACTGTCCCAGACTGAGGATGCCCTGCAGCTTTACTGTCCCAGACTGAGGATGCCCTGCAGCTTTACTGTCCCAGACTTTACAGAGGTTGTTTCAATTTCCTAAATGTCTAGTATTCTGAGATTCCTCCCTGGGCCAATACCCTCTCTCTTGACATAGGAGAACCATCGATCACCACATTCTTTTGGAGAGATTGGAAACCCAAATTGGTCTACATGGACAAGTTCTGGCCTCGTTTAGATCTTATCTGTCGGAAAGATATCATTTTGTCTCTGTGGATGGTTTGTCCTCTGACAAATCAACTGTACATTTCGGTGTTACTCAAGGTTCCGTTATAGGACCACTATTGTTTTCACTATATATTTTACCTCTTGGTGATGTCATTCAGAAACATAATGTTAACTTTCACTGCTATGTGGATGACACACAGCTGTACATTTCTATGAAACATTGTGAAGCCCCAAAATTGCCCTCCCTGGAAGCCTGTGTTTCAGATATAAGGAAGTAGATGGCTGCAAATGTTCTACTTTAAAACACGGACAAAATAGAAATGCTTGTTCTAGGTCCCAAGAATCAAAGAGATCTTCTGTTGAATCTGACAATTAATCTTGATGGTTGTACAGCCGTCTCAAATAAAACTGTGAAGGACCTCGTTACTCTGGACCCTGATCTCTCTTTTGACGAACATATCAAGACTATCAAGAAGGGCAGCTTTTTTCCATCTACGTAACATTGCAAAAATCAGAAACTTTCTGTCCAAAAATGATGCAGAAAAATGTATCCATGCTTTTGTCACTTCTAGGTTAGACTACTGCAATGCTCTACTTTCTGGCTATCCGGATAAAGCACTAAATAAACTTCAGTTAGTGCTAAACACGGCTGCTAGAATCTTGACTAGAACAAACATTTTTTATCATATTACTCTACTGCTAGCCTCTCCACACTGGCTTCCTGTTAAGGCAAGGGCTGATTTCAAGGTTTTACTGCTACCCTACAAAGCATTACATGGGCTTGCTCCTACCTATCTTTCCGATTTGGTCCTGCCGTACATACCTACACGTACGCTACGGTCACAAGACGCAGGCCTCCTTACTGTCCCTAGACTTTCTAAGCAAACAGCTGGAGGCAGGGCATTCTCTTATAGATCTCCATATTTATGGAATGGTCTGCCTACCCATGTGAGAGATGCAGACTCGGTCTCAAGCTTTAAGTCTTTATTGAAGACTCATCTCTTCAGTAGGTCCTATGATTGAGTATAGTCTGGACCAGGAGTGTGAAGGTGAACGGAAAAGCACTGGAGCAACGATCCGCCCTTGCTGTCTCTGCCTGGCCGGATCCCCTCTCTCCACTGGGATTCTCTGCCTCAAACCCTATTACAGGGGCTGAGTCACTGGCTTACTGGTGCTCTTCCATGCCGTCCCTAGGATGGATGCGTCACTTCAGTGGGTTGAGTCACTGACGTGATCTTCCTGTCCGGGTTGGCGCCCCCTCTTGGGTTGTGCCGTGGCGGAGATCTTAGTGGGCTATACTCAGCCTTGTCTCAGGATGGTAAGTTGGTGGTTGAAGATATCCCTCTAGTGGTGTGTGGGGGCTGTGCTTTGGCAAAGTGGGTGGAGTTATATCCTGCCTGTTTGGCCCTGTCCAGGGGTATCGTCAGATGGGGCCACAGTGTCTCCCGCCCCCTCCTGTCTCAGCCTCCAGTATTTATCTTGCAGTAGTTTATGTGTCGGAGGGCTAGGGTCAGTCTGTTATATCTGGAGTCGTTCTCCTGCCTTTTCCGGTGTCCTGTGTGAATTTAAAACCTGATATGGATAGGGGGCAGTATTTTCATGGCCGGATGAAAAAACATACCCGATTTAAACTGGTTACTACTCTTGCCCAGTAACGAGAATATGCATATTATTAGTAGTGTCTGTGAGTATAATGGTGTCTGTGAGTATAACAGAACTCATATGGCAGGCAAAAACCTGAGAAAAAGTCAACCAGGAAGTGGAGGATCTGAGAATTGTAGTTCTTCTTTCTAGTCCCTTTCGAAACTACAGTATCTGTGGGGTTACGGTGCACTTTCTAAGGCTTCCATTGGCTGTCTAAAGCCTTCAGAAAGTGGTTTGAGCCTTCTGTCACTGGGCAGAGTATAGGAGCTCAGTTACTGAGTGGTCTGCCTGGCAACAAAGGGATTGGATATGCGCGGTCCCGCGAGCACGCTGTTTTTTCTTTTTCTCCTTGAATGAATACGCTATTGTCAGGTTGGAATATTATCGCTATTTTACGTTAAAAATACCATAAAAATTGATTTTAAACAGCGTTTGACATGCTTCTAAGTACGGTAATGGAAAATGTTGACTTTTTGTGTCTCGAATTGCGCTCGCGCATTACCCTTTGGATAGTGACCTGAACGCACAAACAAAACGGAGGTATTTGGACATAACTATGGATTATTTCGAACAAAAACAACATTTCTTGTGGAAGTAGCAGTCCTGGGAGTGCATTCTGACGAAGATCAGCAAAGGTAAGAGCATATTTCTAATACTAATTCTGAGTTTAGGTTGCCCCGAACTTGGCGGGTGTCTGAATAGCTCGCCGGGAACGGCGAGCTATGTAATCAGAATATTGAAAAATGTGCTTTCTCTGTAAAGCTATTTTAAAATCTGACACAGCGGTTGCATAAAGGAGTTCTGTATCTATAATTCTTAAAATAATTGTTATGTATTTTGTCAACGTTTATGATGAGTATTTTTGTAAATTCACCGGAAGTTTTTGGTGGGAATACATTTTCTGAACATCACGCGCCAATGTGAAATGCTGTTTTTGGATGTAAATATGAACTTGACTGAACAAAACATACATGTATTGTG
Source organism: Salmo salar (assembly GCF_965601325.2). Taxonomy (NCBI): domain Eukaryota; kingdom Metazoa; phylum Chordata; class Actinopteri; order Salmoniformes; family Salmonidae; genus Salmo; species Salmo salar. The sequence goes on along the minus strand of NC_138303.1, from coordinate 103,761,457 downwards.
TAACATAATGTCCTAGGAGTGTCAACTGATGAAGATCGTCAAAGGTTAGTGCTTCATTTAGCTGTGTTTTGGGTTTTATTGACACATGTCCTTGCTTGGAAGATGGCTGTGTGGTTATTTTGGTCTATGTACTCTCCTAACATAATCTAATGTTTTGCTTTCGCTGTAAAGCCTTTTTGAAATCAGACAATGTGGTTGGATTAAGGAGAAGTGTATCTTTAAAATGGTGTAAAATAATCGTATGTTTGAGAAATTGAAATTGTTGGATTTTTGAGGTTTTTGTATTTCGCGCCACGCTGTTCCATTGGATATTGGCTAGGCGTTCCGCTAGCAGAACGTCTGTCCTCAACAGGTTTTAAGTATGCTCTCTCTAATTCTCTCTCTCTCTATCTTTCTATCTCTTTCTTTCTCTCCTTCTCTCTTTCTTTCTTAATTTCTTTCTTTCTCTCTCTCGGAGGACCTGAGCCCTAGGACTATGCCTCAGGACTACCTGGCCTGATGACTCCTTGCTGTCCCCAGTCCACCTGGCCGTGCTGCTGCTCCAGTTTCAACCCTCCAGTTTCAAGCCATTCTTACATCAGCTGATGTCACAAAGTGCTGTACAGAAACCCAGCCTAAAACCCAAAACAGCAAGCAAATCAGGTGTAGTAGCACGGTGGATAGGAAAAACTCCATAGAAAGGCCAAAACCTAGGAAGAAACCTAGAGAGGAACCAGGCTATGAGGGGTGGCCAGTCCTCTTCTGGCTGTGCCGGGTGGAGATTATAACAGAACATGGTCAAGATGTTCAAATGTTCATAGATGACCAGCAGGGTCAAATAATAATACACAAAGTGGTTGTAGAGGGTGTAACAGGTCAGCACCTCAGGAGTAATGTCAGTTGGCTTTTCATAGCCAATCATTGAGAGTATCTCTACCGCTCCTGCTGTCTCTAGAGAGTTGAAAACAGCAGGTCTGGGACAGGTAGCATGTCTGGTGAACAGGTCAGGGTTCCATAGCTGCAGGCAGAACAGTTGAAACTGGAACATTACACTTACAAAAGTTCCAAAAGAATAAAGACATTTCAAATGTCATATTATATATTTATACAGTGTTGTAATGATGTGCAAATAGTTTCAGTACGAAAGGGAAAATAAGTAAACATAAATATTGGTATTTACAATGGTGTTTGTTCTTCACTGGTTGCCCTTTTCTTGTGGCAACAGGTCACAAATCTCTCTCTTTCTCCCTCTTGCCCTCTCTCCTCCCCTAGTCCATCTCTGTCCGTCCTCACCCTAATCCTCCCCCCCCCCCATCCTCCTCATCCTCCTCCTCACCCCGAGAGCTCATCTCAGATGAGGGAAGATAGTTTGAGAGAAAGCAAAAAACTGTGTTTTTATTGCATAAATGATTCAACTGTAAAATATTAGAGGAGGGGGCTGAGATTGGGCTGTGTTGTAGTGACGAGGCTCTGTATTATTCATAGATGTAGGAAGACAGAAGTGAGGTTATTTTATTCTGTTCTCCTCCTGCTCTCCCATGAGACAATACAGCCCTCGCAGACAGACAGAGACAATCCAGCCCTCCAGACAGAGACAATCCAGTCCTCCCAGACAGACAGAGGCAATACAGCCCTCTCAGACAGACAGAAACAATAGAGCCCTCCCAGACAGACAGAGACAATACAGCCCTCCCAGACAGACAGAGACAATAGAGCCCTCCCAGACAGAGACAATACAGCCCTCCCAGACAGACAGAGACAATAGAGCCCTCCCAGACAGAGACAATCCAGTCCTCCCAGACAGACAGAGACAATAGAGCCCTCCCAGACAGACAGAGACAATACAGCCCTCCCAGACAGACAGAGACAATAGAGCCCTCCCAGACAGACAGAGGCAATACAGCCCTCTCAGACAGACAGAAACAATAGAGCCCTCCCAGACAGACAGAGACAATACAGCCCTCCCAGACAGACAGAGACAATACAGCCCTCCCACACAGACAGAGACAATACAGCCCTCTCAGAAAGACAGAGACAATACAGCCCTCCCAGACAGACAGAGACAATACAGCCCTCCCACACAGACAGAGACAGACAGCCCTCCCAGACAGACAGAGACAGACTGCTCTCCCGCGCAGACAGAGACAGACAGACAGCCCTCCCACACAGGCAGAGACAGACAGCTGTCACAGAGAGACAGACAGACAGGTCTTCAAAAGAGACAAAGACAGACAACCCACACACAGACAGACAGACAGACAGACAGACAGACAGACAGACAGACAACCCCCAACCCCACTGTCCTAGTCCAGACCCCCACCCCCACTGTCCTAGTCCAGCCCCCCACCCTCACTGTCCATGTCCAGACCCCCACCCCCACCCCCACTGTCCTAGTCCAGACCCCCACCCCCACTGTCCTAGTCCAGACCCCTACCCCCACTGTCCATGTCCAGACCACACCCCCACTGTCCATGTCCAGACCCCCACCCCCACTGTCCTAGTCCAGACCCCACCCCCACTGTCCTAGTCCAGACCCCTACCCCCACTGTCCATGTCCAGACCACACCCCCACTGTCCATGTAAAGACCCCCACCCCCACTGTCCTAGTCCAGACCCCCACCCCCACTGTCCTAGTCCAGACCCCTACCCCCACTGTCCATGTCCAGACCACACCCCCACTGTCCATGTCCAGACCACACCCCCACTGTCCTAGTCCAGACCCCCACCCTCACTGTCCATGTAAAGACCCCCACCCCCACTGTCCTAGTCCAGACCCCTACCCCCACTGTCCATGTCTAGACCCCCACCCTCACTGTCCTAGTCCAGACCCCACCCCCACCCCCACTGTCCTAGTCCAGACCCCCCCGTCCATGTCCCCTGCTCTGTCCTGTCCTGTCTTTGTTCACTCCTGTCCTGCCTTATTCTGTGCTGTCCCATCCCGTCCTGTTCTTGTCCTACCCTCTTCTGTTCTGTCCTCCTGTCCTGTCATGTCCCACCCCGTCCTGTCCTAGCTTAGCTGAGCACAGTACAGTATGCTGGGATGTTCCAGGAGGAGTGACTGGCTTGTTCCAGGCTGGATAATGTCAGTGAGGGCCTCAAGCTCTCTGGTCCCAGTTCAACTCACTGTCCCAGCCTCTAGTCATGTCTCCCTCTCCCTTTCTCTCTCTCTCTCTCTCTCTCTCTCTCTCTCTCTCTCTCTCTCTTGCTCTCTCTCTCTTGCTCTCTCTCTCGCTCTCTTGCTTTCTCGCGCTTTCTAGCTCTCTGTTCCTCTCTCTCTCTTTTCTCTAGTTCACAGCCTTCTTTTGTGGCTTGTCGTTTATGCCGCTACTGCATCAGTGGAGGAAGGAAGGAAGTGGAGCTAGTAGAAGGAGCCAGTAGAGTGTCAGCCAGCTCCGTGTGGGCCTGCCTGGTGCATTGTCATGTCTCTCAGGCTATAAGACACAGCAGCCCCATGGCTTCAGGGCACAGCCTATCATTACATTACCCATGCTGCCTCTCTCTGCTACTCTTAACCTCTCCCTCCCTCCCTCTCTCTCTCCCTCCATCCCCTGCTGACCTTTTCGGTAAACAAGAAGGTGTCCATGTATCTTGATTGAGAAAAACACTACGCTATTGACAGCCTTCTGATTGTATCTTCCTCTAACCCTGGAGGGGTGGGTAATGGTGGGGATTAATGGTGTGTTACCTGACACACACACGCACACGCACACACAAAGAGGAGGGCAGGACAATAGTGAGGGTTAATGCTCTTTTACTTCCGAGACATTGTGCCTCCACCTGTTTGAATTAGCTTCCTGAAAAGCCAGGTGAAAGCCAGGTGAAAGCCAGTTGAAAGCCAGGTGAAAGCCAGTTGAAAGCCAGGTGAAAGCCAGGTGAAAGCCAGTTGAAAGCCAGGTGAAAGCCAGGTGAAAGCCAGTTGAAAGCCAGTTGAAAGCCAGGTGAAAGCCAGGTGAAAGCCAGGTGAAAAGCCAGGTGAAAGCCAGTTGAAAGCCAGGTGAAAGCCAGGTGAAAGCCAGGTGAAAGCCAGGTGAAAAGCCAGTTGAAAAGCCAGGTGAAAGCCAGTTGAAAGCCAGGTGAAAGCCAGTTGAAAGCCAGGTGAAAGCCAGGTGAAAAGCCAGGTGAAAGCCAGGTGAAAAGCCAGGTGAAAGCCAGGTGAAAAGCCAGGTGAAAGCCAGGTGAAGGATGATTGTTTGTTCCTTGAAAACCAACACCTGGTGAGATCGATAGCACGATACTGGCTTTCAGCAACAAGGACAAATAGCAAAATGTGTGTGTGTGTGTGTGTGTGTGTCTTACTCCAGATTAAAATAATTACTCTACAAGGACTAAAATTGGCATATTCATAAAAATGTCCTCATTAATTATGAATATTTCTGTTTCCGTTATTACAGGCCTTTCTGTCAGTGCTATTTGTTGTTGAATAGACAGTAAAAGCAATGAAAGCACCATCTGCAGAAGAACATGAGAGTTAACCAGAGAGCTGTAAAGTCTGGTTTGATATCATGTCACGACAAACTAAAATCACAAAAAAAATGTGTTTTATTTCGTCAGATCATAATCTCAAAGCAGTTGTCATGGCGAAAGTTCCCGGAGTTTTGACTGGTCAGGTGATGCGGTGCTAGAATGGCTCACGTACATGTTGTGGCTGTTCTGCTGCCTGATCAGACAGATAGCAACCAAGGTCAGAGTTTGAGCGTCAGACTTCCCTTAAATCCAGCCATACATCCCCAATTGGCCTATGAGGCCAAAACCAGAGGAGATTGAATAGGCAATAAAACTCAGTTAGTCTGTCTGGATTGCCATTGATAATGTCCATGGTCCATTAGGATCAATTATGGACTGGCAGATGTCGAAAACCGTGCTTGACCCGAGGGCTTAATGAAAACAATTGAATTTTGGTCAACAAACATAATGTCATTAAACCAGATAAAGAGTCAGGGGTCACATGGGATATCCTTTAAAAGACTAGAAAGAGAGTGAGAGGGATGAGACAGGTCCCAGAGACAGAGAGAGACACAAGCCAAAGGAGAGACACCAACCAAGAAGAGACAGGACAGAGAAAGAAAAAAAGCTGACGGTGTTCGATGGCGTTCAATCGAGAGAAAAAGAGACTAGTTAGAAAAAGATGAGGAACTGAGAAGACAGGATACTGTGAAAAAACCGGATAACCCACTAACCAGGCTTAGAGACATTGGCATGAGGAACCACCTGGAGATATAAGGAGAAAGAGAAGAGAGCGTTACTGTGAAAAAACAACTACAACTGGTAGACAAGAGAAAGAGAGGCACTTCAATTTGTGAGGACTGAGTTACACTGAGACTAACAGACCAAACAACCAACTAACCAACTCACCATCCTACTGACACCGGCTGACTGACCAACCGACTAATCAACCCACCAACCCAGACGATAGTCTCTGCACGGTATGCGCCTCTTCAACAAGGACCTGAGGCTGCAGGACGTGACTCTGATGTACCTGACAGTCTTAGCCACCCTGGTGGTGATCCTGGTAGCCTCCTACCAGGTAGATCCTGCTGCCAGCCCCTCCAGGGGAGGATCCACCTCCACCTCCACCCCGGTGCAGCTGCCCTACCACATGCCCCTGGACCCACGTGGACACCTTCAGCTCTCTTGGAACATCTCCTACCCCCTCCAGGAGCTCTATCTGGAGGTGCGCTGCAGCGAAATGAAACATGGCCTGGTCCTGGGGATGTCCGACCGCGGGGAGCTCACCAACGCTGACCTGGTGGTCCTCTGGGACGACGGCCACCAGTCCTTCTTTGGGGTAAGGAAGTGGCATATTGTAAGTACTAGTCCTACTTTGGGGTAAGGAAGGGCACCAGTCCTAGTTTGGAGAAAGGAAGGGCACTAGTCCTAGTTTGGGATGGGAAGGGTACTAGTTCTAGTTTGGAGAAAGGAAGGGCACCAGTCCTAGTTTGGAGAAAGGAAGGGCACTAGTCCTAGTTTGGGATGAGAAGGGTACTAGTCCTAGTTTGGAGAAAGGAAGGGCACCAGTCCTAGTTTGGAGAAAGGAAGGGCACCAGTCCTAGTTTGGAGAAAGGAAGGGCACCAGTCCTAGTTTGGAGAAAGGAAGGGCACTAGTCCTAGTTTGGAGAAAGGAAGGGCACTAGTCCTAGTTTGGGATGGGAAGGGTACTAGTCCTAGTTTGGAGAAAGGAAGGGCACCAGTCCTAGTTTGGAGAAAGGAAGGGCACTAGTCCTAGTTTGGGATGGGAAGGGTACTAGTCCTAGTTTGGAGAAAGGAAGGGCACCAGTCCTAGTTTGGAGAAAGGAAGGGCACCAGTCCTAGTTTGGGATGGGAAGGGTACTAGTTCTAGTTTGGAGAAAGGAAGGGCACTAGTCCTAGTTTGGAGAAAGGAAGGGCACCAGTCCTAGTTTGGAGAAAGGAAGGGCACTAGTCCTAGTTTGGAGAAAGGAAGGGCACTAGTCCTAGTTTGGAGAAAGGAAGGGCACTAGTCCTAGTTTGGGATGGGAAGGGTACTAGTCCTAGTTTGGGATGGGAAGGGCACTAGTCCTAGTTTGCATCCAAATAGCATTCTATTTCCTATGAGGTGACCAATTTTTAACCAGGGTTCTGGTCAGAAGTAGTGTACTATATAGGGAATAGCATTTGGGTCCTGTTCTGTTGCTTTCAATAAGGGGTGCTTCTGCTAGTATAAGAGAGACAGTGGCTCAATGTGGTTCCAATGACTTGGCAGGTTCATTAGAGAGTGTGATGTTTACCAAGGTTGAGGGTTTCATTCCCACATGGGAGGGATAATGCTGTAGCTCAGTGGTGTTTTCCTTATTCAATCTGATTCAGAGTGCAATGCTGCCTCCAGGGCAGAACAAATGTGAATGATTGCGTGAAAGAAAGAAAGCACAACGCCTAACCTTAACCAATTAGGATTACTTGCCTAAATTTAACCAATCCCATTTGTTTCTGCCCTCGAGGCAGAGCTGCCCCCAGAACAAGATTGAGTAAGGAACACGCCAATCTGCCACATTGTTGCTGGTACCCGTTATATTGCTTTATGTAAGAGCTGGTTCTGTTGATGGTAGACTGCCAGGCAGGATGTGTCCACATCATCCTAAAGTAGAGAATAAATAAGGCCATTGAAATGGCCATTTGTTGCATATCAAACTTTTGACAAGATTAAGAATTAATAGATCCAAACTGCATGGACAAAAATGAATGTTGACATCATGTGAAAACCAATTTCTGGAAATGCTGTATACACAATAAACTAGTACAGACTTGCGATCATCTAGAAGTTTCCCACACCAAGAGAAAATAAACATTTCTCAAAATAAACATTTAATGTCTGCTAAATTTTGCAATGCTCTCAAAAGAACATCTCACTTTCCATGTGAGGACAGGAGTCTTATAATAGGAAGGATCTCAGCCTACTGTCTGTCTATGTAGGATGAGATCCTCTTTCCCAGCCTACTGTCTGTCTATGTGGGATGAGATCCTCTTTCCCAGCCTACTGTCTGTCTATGTAGGATGAGATCCTCTTTCCCAGCCTACTGTCTGTCTATGTGGGATGAGATCCTCTTTCCCAGCCTACTGTCTGTCTATGTAGGATGAGATCCTCTTTCCCAGCCTACTGTCTGTCTATGTAGGATGAGATCCTCTTTCCCAGCCTACTGTCTGTCTATGTGGGATGAGATCCTCTTTCCCAGCCTACTGTCTGTCTATGTGGGATGAGATCCTCTTTCCCAGCCTACTGTCTGTCTATGTAGGATGAGATCCTCTTTCCCAGCCTACTGTCTGTCTATGTAGGATGAGATCCTCTTTCCCAGCCTACTGTCTGTCTATGTAGGATGAGATCCTCTTTCCCAGCCTACTGTCTGTCTATGTGGGATGAGATCCTCTTTCCCAGCCTACTGTCTGTCTATGTGGGATGAGATCCTCTTTCCCAGCCTACTGTCTGTCTATGTAGGATGAGATCCTCTTTCCCAGCCTACTGTCTGTCTATGTGGGATGAGATCCTCTTTCCCAGCCTACTGTCTGTCTATGTGGGATGAGATCCTCTTTCCCAGCCTACTGTCTGTCTATGTGGGATGAGATCCTCTTTCCCAGCCTACTGTCTGTCTATGTGGGATGAGATCCTCTTTCCCAGCCTACTGTCTGTCTATGTAGGATGAGATCCTCTTTCCCAGCCTACTGTCTGTCTATGTAGGATGAGATCCTCTTTCCCAGCCTACTGTCTGTCTATGTGGGATGAGATCCTCTTTCCCAGCCTACTGTCTGTCTATGTAGGATGAGATCCTCTTTCCCAGCCTACTGTCTGTCTATGTGGGATGAGATCCTCTTTCCCAGCCTACTGTCTGTCTATGTAGGATGAGATCCTCTTTCCCAGCCTACTGTCTGTCTATGTGGGATGAGATCCTCTTTCCCAGCCTACTGTCTGTCTATGTAGGATGAGATCCTCTTTCCCAGCCTACTGTCTGTCTATGTAGGATGAGATCCTCTTTCCCAGCCTACTGTCTGTCTATGTAGGATGAGATCCTCTTTCCCAGCCTACTGTCTGTCTATGTAGGATGAGATCCTCTTTCCCAGCCTACTGTCTGTCTATGTGGGATGAGATCCTCTTTCCCAGCCTACTGTCTGTCTATGTAGGATGAGATCCTCTTTCCCAGCCTACTGTCTGTCTATGTAGGATGAGATCCTCTTTCCCAGCCTACTGTCTGTCTATGTAGGATGAGATCCTCTTTCCCAGCCTACTGTCTGTCTATGTAGGATGAGATCCTCTTTCCCAGCCTACTGTCTGTCTATGTGGGATGAGATCCTCTTTCCCAGCCTACTGTCTGTCTATGTAGGATGAGATCCTCTTTCCCAGCCTACTGTCTGTCTATGTAGGATGAGATCCTCTTTCCCAGCCTACTGTCTGTCTATGTAGGATGAGATCCTCTTTCCCAGCCTACTGTCTGTCTATGTAGGATGAGATCCTCTTTCCCAGCCTACTGTCTGTCTATGTAGGATGAGATCCTCTTTCCCAGCCTACTGTCTGTCTATGTGGGATGAGATCCTCTTTCCCAGCCTACTGTCTGTCTATGTAGGATGAGATCCTCTTTCCCAGCCTACTGTCTGTCTATGTGGGATGAGATCCTCTTTCCCAGCCTACTGTCTGTCTATGTGGGATGAGATCCTCTTTCCCAGCCTACTGTCTGTCTATGTGGGATGAGATCCTCTTTCCCAGCCTACTGTCTGTCTATGTAGGATGAGATCCTCTTTCCCAGCCTACTGTCTGTCTATGTGGGATGAGATCCTCTTTCCCAGCCTACTGTCTGTCTATGTGGGATGAGATCCTCTTTCCCAGCCTACTGTCTGTCTATGTGGGATGAGATCCTCTTTCCCAGCCTACTGTCTGTCTATGTGGGATGAGATCCTCTTTCCCAGCCTACTGTCTGTCTATGTGGGATGAGATCCTCTTTCCCAGCCTACTGTCTGTCTATGTAGGATGAGATCCTCTTTCCCAGCCTACTGTCTGTCTATGTGGGATGAGATCCTCTTTCCCAGCCTACTGTCTGTCTATGTGGGATGAGATCCTCTTTCCCAGCCTACTGTCTGTCTATGTAGGATGAGATCCTCTTTCCCAGCCTACTGTCTGTCTATGTGGGATGAGATCCTCTTTCCCAGCCTACTGTCGGTCTATGTAGGATGAGATCCTCTTTCCCAGCCTACTGTCTGTCTATGTGGGATGAGATCCTCTTTCCCAGCCTACTGTCTGTCTATGTAGGATGAGATCCTCTTTCCCAGCCTACTGTCTGTCTATGTGGGATGAGATCCTCTTTCCCAGCCTACTGTCTGTCTATGTGGGATGAGATCCTCTTTCCCAGCCTACTGTCTGTCTATGTAGGATGAGATCCTCTTTCCCAGCCTACTGTCTGTCTATGTAGGATGAGATCCTCTTTCCCAGCCTACTGTCTGTCTATGTAGGATGAGATCCTCTTTCCCAGCCTACTGTCTGTCTATGTAGGATGAGATCCTCTTTCCCAGCCTACTGTCTGTCTATGTGGGATGAGATCCTCTTTCCCAGCCTACTGTCTGTCTATGTGGGATGAGATCCTCTTTCCCAGCCTACTGTCTGTCTATGTGGGATGAGATCCTCTTTCCCAGCCTACTGTCTGTCTATGTGGGATGAGATCCTCTTTCCCAGCCTACTGTCTGTCTATGTGGGATGAGATCCTCTTTCCCAGCCTACTGTCTGTCTATGTAGGATGAGATCCTCTTTCCCAGCCTACTGTCTGTCTATGTGGGATGAGATCCTCTTTCCCAGCCTACTGTCTGTCTATGTAGGATGAGATCCTCTTTCCCAGCCTACTGTCGGTCTATGTAGGATGAGATCCTCTTTCCCAGCCTACTGCCCTTAGGGAAAGGCTGTTGGGAGCAGAAAGGTCACAACGGTGTGCCAGCCCATCACAGATATTTCTCTCTCTCTCTCTCTCTCTCTCTCTCTCTCTCTCTCTCTCTCTCTCTCTCTCTCTCTCTCTCTCTCTCTCTCTCTCTCTCTCTCTCGATACTAATCTGCAGCACACATACATTATACATCCCTTTTCACTCCTCCTGCTTCTGCCTGGACCCGTCCCTGGTCTGCCTGATTCCCTGCCTGGACCCGTCCCTGGTCTGCCTAACTCTCTGTCTGGACCCGTCCCTGGCCTGCCTAACTCTCTGCCTAGACCCGTCCCTGGTCTGCCTGATTCCCTGCCTGGACCCGTCCCTGGTCTGCCTAACTCTCTGTCTGGACCCGTCCCTGGCCTGCCTAACTCTCTGCCTAGACCTGTCCCTGGTCTGCCTCACTCTCTGCCAAGACCCGGCCCTGGTCTGCCTGATTCTCTGCCTGGACCTGTCCCTGGTCTGCCTGATTCTCTGCCTGGACCCGTCCCTGCTCTGCCTGACTCTCTGCCTGGACCCGTCCATGTTTTGCCTGACTCTCTGCCTGGACCCGTCCCTGGTCTGCCTGATTCTCTGCCTGGACCCGTCCCTGGTTTGCCTGACTCTCTGCCTGCCTGACTCTCTGTGAAAAACTGCCTATCTTCCTTCTGCGCCCTCTCTCCAAATTAATGTTGAACGGCCCCTCCAATCCCTGTACAAGGGAGTAGGTCCAACAGGGAGTGATGAGTGGAGAGAGAGAGAGGGATGAAAGGGGAGAGAGGGATGAGGGATGAGGATAGAGAGATAACTCAGAACTTCTGTTAAAATCCTAGGACCACTTTGGTCACAACAGCACAGTGAAACTGCTTCAAAATGGAGTCTGAGGTGCACAGAGCCTAACTAACTCTGACACATGGAGCATCCCTGGTTCATTTGGGCTTTTTAATAAATGTGTGGCTACACTGCCCCAACCTCAAGCAATCATGTAAGGTGGAACAAACATGTATTGGATGGCTGGTTCTCGGTGCATGTTACATGCGGACGACGTGATTGGAGGAGACAGATTCAGTTGTTACCATTGGCTCCTGGCGTGTAACTCAGGGGCGAAAATCTGATATCAACTTTGGAGGGGACAATTACATGAAATTTTCTCAAGAGCAATTCCTGAGGGGGACACCAAAAGTAGTGCTGTAACACATAGCCTACATTGTAACATGGTAAATGTATATTGAGGAACCAAAGAAATAAGGTGTTTGCCGTATTCCTAACTACCGGTACCCAAAACTACACAACTAATCACAACAGCAATACCATTGCCTTTAACAAATCTTACAAATCTCAGTCACCAGTTTAAGTTGAGAGTGGGGGTATTCATGGCATTTTCCAATTATGTTCCTATTTTACAAGTCAAAAAAATTGAGAACCTTTCATAATGTTGCCAAACAAAGACTCAACAAACTTACCCGAGACTCCCTGTCTCTGCCAGTCTGTCCCTGCATATCTGTCCACAACTCTGCTGTCTATGTGGTCCCGTGTGGCTCAGTTGGTAGAGCATGGTGTTTGCAACGCCAGGGTTGTGGGTTCGATTCCCACGGGGGACCAGTACGGGAAAGAAATGTATGCATTCACTACTGTAAGTCGCTCTGGATAAGAGCGTCTGCTAAATGACTAAAATGTAATGTAAATGTGTGCCATCTGTTGCCTGCTCTGCCTAATGACATCATTGTGAAACATTTCCATTAGAATTTCATTTCTTTCTTATGAACATTTTATCAACTAGTCTTTGAGATATTAGGCTACTAGGGTTCTTACTTTGCGTTTTGGTGTACTGAAAAATACTCTGATGTCCGTCTTTTATTTTTCTGCCATTTTTCTACCTGGCTGGCTGGCTGGCTGGCTACACACACACACAGTGTGTAGGTTATTTACAGTAGGAGATGGGCTTCTATCATCTTATCTTTTATCATTCTATTTGGGCTTCGATCTTAAAGGTAGCTAGCAAATGTGAAACGGATTAAAATGACAAGAGTTGACAGCTGTATGAGTTCACCATTTACACAACATATGCTGCAACCTTTTGTAATTTTAATAGTTTGTTTCATATTGGCTGGCTTCCAACAATAGCTGAATTTGCAAAGCTAGCGAGCACCAATTCTTTGCTACCCGGGTTAAATAAAGGTGAAATAAAATAAATAAATAAAAGTTCCCTTGCGACAATTTAGCTTTTGCAACGAGACCATTAAATATATTTAAGACAATGGTAGAAGAGAGTGTAGTTCTGTTCAGTTTGGACTTCAGTTTATCGCTAACCTTATCACAGGGACTTTGAAGCACTAACTTACATCATCTGCATGCTGATCTTGGAATAAATTGACGATAGCAAAGATTCCATCTTTGACGAGGCCACATAAATGGAATAATTACTAGCTAGCTTAATAGTTAATATTTGCCCGCTAGCTCTGCATATTCAGCTAGTGTGTGTGTGCGATTGACTGGATTAACCTCACGTCAGTTACGTTCATTGAGTGCCTTTCAGACAGTGGATACCACCCCTCTGTTACCTTGCCAACTAAGGAACTGGCAGTGGATCAAACCATTGTGAGGCAAAGGGTGGGGGGATCGCAATCTTTTGAAACTTAAAAACGCGCTATTAAGTGTCTGTAATCAGCACAATTGCTTTCATTGCGTATTATTAATATTATTTAAATTACATAGTTATGTTTCAGTGATATATTGGGGGGGACAAATCATATTTTTCCCAGGATGGGGGGGTCGTGTCCCCCCCGTCCTCCCCGGGATTTCCGCCCCTGCTCCTGGGACATGCATCTTGCACGCTCACTTGGCCATTGCTTGGCATCGCTGTCTCATAGGGTTGGGGTGGCTGTGAGATCTCTAGGGTTCTTTAATTGCAATTGCCCAGCATGTGGATTGCTGTCCATAAAATTGATCTAGTATCTGTCTTTGTGTGTATGTGCGTGCATGCATGTGTGTGTGTGTGTATTCGGACCTATGGGTGTGTGCTTGTTTCTCTCTGTGTGTGTTACTCCAGGATGCGTGGAGTGACAGTCAGGGTCATGTGAGTCTGGACAGCCAACAGGACTACCAGCTGATGGACACCAGGCAGACACCTGAGGGATTCTCCCTGCTGTTCAAGAGACCCTTCAGCACATGCGACCCCAGAGATTACATCATAGAGGTGAGAGACAGAGAGAGACAGAGAGAGAGAGACACACAGAGGGAGAGGGTGAACGAGAGAGAGGGAGTGAATCACTAAAACAATTCAGAAATACTCTACGGAAAAAGAAGCAACAGCACGTCAGAAATCAGCTCAATGTGATGGAAGAATCCATAGACTCTAACCACTTCTGGGAAAATTAGAAAACACTAAACAAACAACAACACGAAGAGTTATCTATCCAAATATAGATGTATGGGTAAACCACTTCTCCAATCTTTTTGGCTTTATAACAAAGAACAGCAAAAACATATACATGATCAATTACAAATCTTAGAATCAGCTATTAAAGACTACCAGAACCAACTGGATTATCCAATTACATTGAATGAACTACAGGACAAAATAAAAACCCTCCAACCCAAAAAGGCCTGTGGTGTTGATGGTATCCTCAATGAAATGATCAAATATACAGACCACAAATTTCAATTGGCTATACTTAAACTCTTTAACATCATCCTCAGCTCTGGCATCTTCCCCAATATGTGGAACCAAGGACTGATCACCCCAATCCACAAAAGTGGCGACAAATTTGACTCCAATAACTACTGTGGGATATGCGTCAACAGTAACTTTGGGTGAATCCTCTGTATTATCATTAACAGCAGACTCCTACATTTCCTCAGTGAAAACAATATACTGAGCAAATGTCAAATTGTCTTTTTACCAAATTATTGCACGACAGATCACATATTAATCCTGCACATCCTAATTGACAAACAAACAAACAAACCAAAACAGAGGCAAAGTCTTTTTTTTAACCTTTATTTAACTAGGCAAGTCTGTTAAGATCAAATTCTTCTTTATAATGACGGCCTAGGAACAGTGGGCGCCTTGTTCAGGGGCAGAATGACAGATTTTCAACTTGTCAGCTCAGGGATTTGATTTTGCAACCTTGCGGTTACTAGTCCAACGCTCTAACCACTAGGCTACCTGCCGCCCCTAAATGCGTTGTTGATTTCAAAAAAGCCTTTGACTCAATTTGGCATGAGGGTCTGCTGTACAAATTGATGGAAAGTGGTGTTGGAGGAAAAACATGCAACATTATAAAATCCATGTACACAAACAACAAGTGTGCAGTTAAAATAGGCAAAACCCCCACAGGGGCGTGGGGTTGAGACAGGGATGCAGCTTAAGCCCCACCCTCTTCAACTTATATATCAGCGAATTGGCGAGGGCAGTAGAAAAGTCTGCAACACCCGGCCTCACCTTACTAGAATCTGAAGTCAAATGTCTACTGTTTTCTGATGATCTGGTGCTTCTGTCCCCAACCAAGGAGGGCCTACAGCAGCACCTAGATCTTCTGCACAGATTCTGCCAGACCTGGGCCCTGACAGTAAATCTCAGTAAGACCAAAATAATGCTGTTCCAAAAAAGGTCCAGTCGCCATGACCACAAATACAAATTCCATCTAGACACCATTGCCCTAGAGCACACAAAAACTATACATACATTTGCCTAAACATGAGCGCCACAGGTAACTTCCACAAAGCTGTGAACAATCTGAGAGACAAGGCAAGAAGGGCATTCTATGCCATTAAAAGGAACATAATATTCAACATACCAATTAAGATCTGGCTAAAAATACTTGACTCAGTTATAGAACCCATTACCCTTTATGGTTGTGAGGTCTGGAATACACTCACCAACCAAGAATTCACAAAATGGGACAAACACCAAATTGAGACTCTGCATGCAGAATTCTGCAAAAATATCCTCCATGAACACCAAATAATGCATGCAGAGCAGAATTAAGCCAATACCTGATAATGATAAAAATCCAGAAAAGAGCCGTTCAATTCTACAACCACCTAAAAGGAAGCGATTCCCAAACCTTCCATAACAAAGCCATCACCAACAGAGAGATGAACCTGTAGAAGAGTCCCATAAGCAAGCTGGTCCAGGACAGAAATAAAATTAGACCCAAATCATGAGAACAGAGAGTACACAGTGGCAGAATACCTGACCACTGTGACTGACCCAAACTTAAGGAAAGCTTTGACTATGTACAGACTCAGTGAGCATAGCCTTGCTATTGAGAAAGGCAGACCTGGCTCTCAAGAGAAGACAGGATATGTGCACACTGCCCACAAAATGAGGTGGAAACTGAACTTCATAACCTCCTGCCCAATGTATGACCATATTAGAGACACATATTTCCTTCAGATTACACAAATCCACAAAAATTCAAAAACAAACCCGATTTTGATAAACTCCCATATCTACTGGGTGAAATACCACAGTAGCAAGATTTGTGACCTGTTGCCGCAAGAAAAGGTCAACCAGTGAAGAACAAACACCATTGTAAATACAACCCATATTTATTTTCCCTTTTGTACTTTAATCATTTGTACATCCTTACAACACTGTATATATACATAATATGACATTTGTAATGTCTTTATTCTTTTGGAACTTCTGTGAGTGTAATGTTTACTGTTCATTTTTATTGTTTATTTCACTTTTGTATATTATCTACTTCACTTGCTTTGGCAATGTTAACATATGTTTCCCATGCCAATAAAGCCCCTTGAATTGAATTGAGAGAGAGACGGAGAAAGAAAGAGGGGAGAAAGAGAGAGAGAGAGAGAGATAGAGAGGGAGATAAATAAAGATAGAGAGAGAGAGGGGGAGATAAATAAAGATAGGGAGAGAGAGAGATAAATGAATAAAGATGGGGGAGAGAGAAAGAGAGAGAGAGAGAGAGAGAGAGAGAGAGAGAGAAAGTGAGAGAGAGAGAAAGAGAGAGAGAGAGGGGGGAGATAAATAAAGATAGAGAAAGAGAGAGAGGGGAGATAAATAAAGATAGAGCGAGAGAAAGAGAGAGAGAGGGGAGATAAATAAAGATAGAGAGAGAGAGAGAGAGAGAGAGAGAGAGAGAGAGAAAGAAATAGAGAAATAATGATAGGGAGAGAGAAATAAAGAGGGAGAGAAATAAAGATAGGGAGTAAGACAGAGAGAGATTAATAAAAATAAGGAGTGAGACAGAGAGTGAGAGTAAAATAAAGATAGGGAGATAGTGAGAGATAAATAAATATAGGGAGTGAGACAGAGAGTGACATATAAATAAAGATAGGGAGTGAGACAGAGAGTGAGAGAGAAATAAAGATAGGGAGATAGAGAGAGAGATAAATAAAGATAGGGAGTGAGACAGAGAGTGAGAGAGAAATAAAGATAGGGAGATAGAGAGAGAGATAAATAAAGATAGGGAGTGAGAGAGAGACAGAGAGAGAGATGAATAAAGATAGGAAGAGAGAGAGGGGGGAGATAAATAAAGATAGGGAGAGAGAGGGAGAGAGAGAGAGAGATAAATTAAGATAGGGAGATAGAAAGAGAGATAAATAAAGATAGGGAGTGAGACAGAGAGTGAGAGATAAATAAAGATAGGGAGTGAGACAGAGAGACAGAGGGAGAACAGTATAGCAGGTGAAAAATGAGAGAGACAGAGAGAGAGACAGAGAGAGAGACAGAGAGAGAGACAGAGAGAGAGACAGAGATAGAGAACAGTATAGCAGGTGAAAAGAGAGAGACAGAGAGAGAGACAGAGAGAGACAGAGAGAGAACAGTATAGCAGGTGAAAAGAGGTAAAGAGCAGAATAATAAAGACTTTGTGCTTGATTCTGATTGCCAGGAGGGTACCGTTCACCTGATCTACGGAGTGTTGGATCAGCCAATCCGCTCTCTCCAGCAGCTCAACCTGTCCCAGATCGAGACAGGAGTGCAGAGGGCCCTCCTGCTGCGCCCAGACACCCCGTCCCCCTCCCTGCCCCGAGACGTACAGACCCTGGAGGTCCGGACCCCTGACATCACCATCCCCACCCAGGAGACCACCTACTGGTGCCACATCTTCCAACTGCCCCCCAACATGCCCAAGAACCACATCGTCATGGTAAACCACTGAACCTCGTCCTATACAATGATGGAACCATAGATTTAGAATGACGTTTAGTAGTTCCATAGAATTAGAATGACGTTTAGTAATTCCATAGAATTAGAATGACGTTTAGTAATTCCATAGAATTAGAATGACGTTTAGTAATTCCATAGAATTAGAATGACGTTTAGTAATTCCATAGTATTAGAATGACGTTTAGTAATTCCATAGAATTAGAATGACGTTTAGTAATTCCATAGAATTAGAATGACGTTTAGTAATTCCATAGAATTAGAATGACGTTTAGTAATTCCATAGATTTAGAATGACGTTTAGTAATTCCATAGAATTAGAATGACATTTAGTTATTCCATAGAATTAGAATGACATTTAGTTATTCCATAGAATTAGAATGACATTTAGTAATTCCATAGAATTAGAATGACATTTAGTAATTCCATAGATTTAGAATGACATTTAGTTATTCAATAGAATTAGAATGACATTTTGTTATTCAATAGATTTAGAATGACATTTAGTTATTCAATAGAATTAGAATGACATTTAGTTATTCAATAGAATTGGAATGACATTTAGTAATTCTATTAGGATTATTCTCAGTAATTCTATTTCTATGGATGGAACCATCGAGTCCAATTCCATCAAACCCTGGCCCCTAGGCATTCGAATAGATTTGGATAAGTGTATAAATGTAATCAATATGACAATATCCCTCCCAACCGTATTGCTTAGCCCTACCCAATCCTTGGGCATAGCAATGAGTTTGAAAATCAAAACAGCGGAGTCAATACCAATCAATTTCCACCTCTTCTTTCCTCCTCCTCCTCCTCCCCCTCCTCATCCTCCTCCCTCTTCATCACCCCCACCCCAGTATGAGTCGGTGGTAACCCCTGGTAACGAGGCCATAGTGCACCACATGGAAGTGTTTGAGTGTTCTCCTGAGATGAGTACAGTCCCACAGTACAGCGGATCCTGTGACTCCAAGATGAAGCCCGCCAGCCTCAACTACTGTCGCCATGTCCTGGCGGCTTGGGCTATGGGGGCTAAGGTAATACACACACACACACCACACACACACACACACACACACACACACACACACACACACACACACACACACACACACACACACACACCACACACACACACACACACACACACACACACACACACACACCACCCCGAACTAGGTTCAAAAAGTATTCATTTTTTTCAAGTGCTTACAGTGCCTTCAGAAAGTATTCACACCCCTTGACTTTCTCCACATCTTGTTGTTACAGCCTTAATTTAAAATGGACTAAATGTAGATGCTTTTTGTCTCTGGCCTAAACACAATACCACATAATGTCAAACTGGAATGATGTTTTTAGAAATGTTTACAAATGAATTAAAAATGAAAAGCTGAAATGTCTTGGGTCAATAACTATTCAACCCCTTTGTTATGGCAAGCTTAAAAAAAATTCAGGAGTAAAAATGTGCTTAACAAGTCACATAATAAGTTGCATGGACAATAATAGTGCTTTCACATTATTTTTTCATGACTACCTCATCTCTGTACCCCACACATACAATTATCTGTAAGGTCCCTCAGTCGAGCAGTGAACTTCAAACACAGATTCATTCACAAAGACCAGGGAGGTTTTCCAATGCCTCGCAAAGAAGGGCACCTATTGGTAGATGGGTAAAAAAAAAGCAGACATTGAATATCCCTTTGAGCATGTTGAAGTTATTAATTACACTTTGGAGGGTGTATCAAGGCGTACTTCCTAACTCAGTTGTCGGAGGAAGGAAACTGCTCAGGGATTTCACTATGAGGCCAATGGTGACTTTAAATCAGTTACAGAGTTTAATGGCTGTGATAGGAGAACACTGAGGATGGATCAACAACAATGGAGTTACTCCACAATACTAACCTAAATGACAGGGTGAAAAGAAGGAAGCCTCTACAGAATACAAATATTCCAAAACATGCATCCTGTTTGCAACAAGGCACTAAAAGTAATATTGCAAAAAAATGTGTCAAATCAATTAACTTTTTGTCCTGAATACAAACTGTTATGTTTGGGGCAAATACAACAGATTACTTATTAAGGAGTAACTAAAATGTTGCTGATCCATCCTCAGTTTTCTCCTATCACAGCCATTAAACTCTGTAACTGATTTAAAGTCACCATTGTTCTAATGGTGAAATCCCTGAGCGGTTTCCTGTCTCTCCGGCAACTGAGTTAGGAAGGACGCCTGTATCTGTGTAGTGACTGTGTGCATTGATACACCCTCCAAAGTGTAATTAATAACTTCACCATAATCAAAGGGATATTCAGTGTCTGCTTTTTACATTTTACCCATCTACCAATAGGTGCACTTCTTTGCGAGGCATTGGAAAACCTCCCTGGTCTTTGTGGTTGAATCTGTGATGTTCACTATTATTGCACAGAGTGAGCCCATGCAACTTATTATGTGACTTTAACTTACTCCTAAACTTATGTAGGCTTGCCATAACAAAGGGGTTGAATAGTTATTGACCCGAGACATTTCAGCTTTTCATATTTAATTAATTTGTAAACATTTCTAAAAACATCATTCCATTTTGACATTATGTGGTATTGTGTTAAAGCCAGAGACAAAAACATCTACATTTAGTCCATTTTAAATTCAGGCTGTAACACAACAAGATGTGGAGAAAGTCAAGAGGTGTGAATACTCTCTGAAGGCACTGTAGATACACTGCCACTTTGAGGGCATAATTGGTTAACATAGTAGAGTCCTGAACAGTAAGAGCCTGCTGTTCAACTCTTTCGGTATTGAACACAGACGTTTCAACCAGGTAGTAGAGAGGCAGGGTGGTAAAGTCTGAGAGACTAGAGATCCACAGAAACAGAGACAAACTGAGGAAAAAACTCAGAGAAACCATAAAAGCCTCAGAGAATGTTACTAGGAAAATAGCTATCTCTGAATAATGTCATGTTTGGTTCAATAGAAGTATGTTTTGATGAGAGCAGGGAAGCAGTCTCTGGAGGAGCTGGTGTGTGGTGGTGAGGAGATGAGAGGAGAGAAGCGTGTGTTTGTGTGTCTGTGAGTGTTTGTATGTGCCTCTGTGTGTTTGTGTGTGTGTGAGTGTGTGTGTGTGTGTGTGTGTGTGTGTGTGTGTGTGTGTGAGAGAGTGTGTGAATCTGTGTGTGTGTGTGTGTGTGTGTGTGTGTGTGTGTGTGTGTGTGTGTGTGTGTGTGTGTGTGGGGGGGGGGAATCTGTGTGCGTGAGTGTGTGTGTGAGTGTGTGAATCTGTGTGTATGTGTGTGTGTGTGAGAGTGTGTGAATCTGTGTGTGTGTGTGTGTGTGTGTGTGTGTGTGTGTGTGTGTGTGTGTGTGTGTGTGTGTGTGTGTGTGTGTGTGTGTGTGTGTGTGTGTGTGTGTGTGTGTGTGTGTGTGTGTGTGTGTGTGTGTGTGTGGGGGGGGGGAGAGAGTGTGTGAATCTGTGTGTGTGTGGGGGGGGGGGAGAGTGTGTGAATCTGTGTGTGAGAGTGTGTGTGTGAATCTGTGTGTGTGTGTGTTTGTGTGTGTGTGTGTGTGTGTGTGTGTGTGTGAGTGTGTTTGTGTGTGTGTGAGTGTGTGTGAGAGTGTGTGTGAGAGTGTGTGAATCTGTGTGTGTGTGTGTGTGTGTGTGTGTGTGAGAGTGTGTGAATCTGTGTGTGAGAGTGTGTGTGTGAATCTGTGTGTGTGTGTGTTTGTGTGTGTGTGTGTGTGAGTGTGTGGTTGTGTGTGTATGAGTGTGAGTGTGTTTGTGTGTGTGTGAGTGTGTGTGAGAGTGTGTGTGAGAGTGTGTGAATCTGTGTGTGTGTGTGTGTGTGTGTGAATCTGTGTGTTTGTGTGGGTGTGAGAGTGTGTGACTCTGTGTGTGTGTGTGAGTGTGTGTGTGAATCTGTGTGTTTGTGTGTGTGTGTGTGTGAGAGTGTGTGAATCTGTGTGTGTGTGTGTGTGTGTGAATCTGTGTGTGTGTGAGTGTGTGTGTGTGAATCTGTGTGTTTGTGTGTGTGTTCATGTAGGTGGTGGTGACACTCTGGGATGTGTGAGGCAGAGGAAGACATGTCTTACTGGATAAGAATCACATCACAGCCAGAGAACTGGTGCCTAGTGCCAAGCCTCTGAGCCCTCCCATTGGATTAGCAGACGGCGAAAACAAAACAGAAATCATGTGTTCTGCTGAGTGGCGAGGGTAGAAGCAGAGCTGGAGAGATGAGATTAGCTAGGAAATATACAGGCCTGTTCAGTTTTAGCACATTCTGGATCCCACACACATCTAAAGGGAAATCTTGCATTATAAAAGAAGGGAGGCGAAAGAAGAGGAGGAAGGCGAGAAAAAGAAAGACAGGGGGAAGAGAGAGATAGGGGAGAGTGTGGAGGAGGAGGAGGAGGAGGAAGAGAAAGACCAGTTATGTAAAATAGTCCTAGGGATGGTGCCAGGCCGGGGGAGAGAAAAGATCCACAAGCTCTCCTCTCGTCTCCTCTCCTCTCCTCTCCTCTCCTCTCCTCTCCTCTCCTCTCCTCTCCTCTCCTCTCCTCTCCTCTCCTCTCCTCTCCTCTCCTCTCCTCTCCTCTCCTCTCCGGAATGCTAATAAGATTGATATGACAATAAGTTTTATCTCCAGAAGTATTTTTGTTTAATCGTCTATCTCTTTTATGAACAGATCCTCGGAACACGTTAGGGGAACATACACCATAGAGATATATAGTGATGGTTATAGAAGATAGAAATAGAGAGAAACAAACTCGGTGCAGTTTTAGTCTTCTCTGGATCAATAAGAGCTATTTTCTTCCTGGGTTGGCTGAAACTACTCCTTTTATGGTGGATGATTCACATGTCCAATGATAAAATAACATGATGTTCAGTGATAAAATAACATGATGCTCAGTGATAAAATAACATGATGTTCAGTGATAAAATAACATGATGTCCAATGATAAAATAACATGATGTTCAGTGATAAAATAACATGATGCTCAGTGATAAAATAACATGATGCTCAGTGATAAAATAACATGATGCTCAGTGATAAAATAACATGATGTTCAGTGATAAAATAACATGATGTTCAGTGATAAAATAACATGATGTTCAGTGATAAAATAACATGATGCTCAGTGATAAAATAACATGATGTTCAGTGATAAAATAACATGATGTTCAGTGATAAAATAACATGATGTTCAGTGATAAAATAACATGATGTTCAGTGATAAAATAGCATGATGTTCAGTGATAAAATAACATGATGTTCAGTGATAAAATAACATGATGTTCAGTGATAAAATAACATGATGTTCAGTGATAAAATAACATGATGTCCAGTGATAAAATAACATGATGTTCAATGATAAAATAACATGATGTCCAGTGATAAAAATAACATGATGTTCAATGATAAAATAACATGATGTCCAGTGATAAAATAACATGATGTTCAGTGATAAAATAACATGATGCTCAGTGATAAGATAACATGATGCTCAGTGATAAAATAATATGATGTTCAGTGATAAAATAACATGATGTTCAGTGATAAAATAACATGATGTCCAGTGATAAAAATAACATGATGTTCAATGATAAAATAATATGATGTTCAGTGATAAAATAACATGATGTCCAGTGATAAAATAACATGATGTTCAGTGATAAAATAATATGATGTTCAACGATAAAATAACATGATGTTCAGTGATAAAATAACATGATGTTCAGTGATAAAATAACATGATGTTCAGTGATAAAATAATATGATGTTCAGTGATAAAATAACATGATGTTCAGTGATAAAATAACATGATGTTCAGTGATAAAATAACATGATGTTCAGTGATAAAATAACATGATGTTCAGTGATAAAAATAACATGATGTTCAGTGATAAAAATAACATGATGTTTAACGATAAAATAACATGATGTTCAGTGATAAAATAACATGATGTTCAGTGATAAAATAACATGATGCTCAGTGATAAAATAACATGATGTTCAGTGATAAAATAACATGATGTTCAGTGATAAAAATAACATGATGTTTAACGATAAAATAACATGATGTTCAGTGATAAAATAACATGATGCTCAGTGATAAAATAACATGATGTTCAGTGATAAAAATAACATGATGTTTAACGATAAAATAACATGATGTTCAGTGATAAAATAACATGATGTTCAGTGATAAAATAGCATGATGTTCAGTGATAAAAATAACATGATGTTAAATTACAAAAAATAATGTGACGTTAAATTATAAAAAATAATGTGATGTTAAATTCAAAAAAATTATGTGACGTTAAATGATAAAAAATTATGTGATGTTCAATGATAAAATAACATGATGTTCAGTGATAAAATAATATGATGTTCAGTGATAAAATAGCATGATGTTCAGTGATAAAAATAACATGATGTTAAATTACAAAAAATAATGTGACGTTAAATGATAAAAAATAATGTGATGTTAAATTCAAAAAAATTATGTGACGTTAAATGATAAAAAAGTATGTGATGTTCAATGATAAAATAATGTGATGTTCAGTGATAAAATAACATGATGTTCAGTGATAAAAATAACATGATGATCAGTGACAAAAATAACATGATGTTCAGTGATAAAATAACATGATGTTCAGTGATAAAAATAACATGATGATCAGTGACAAAAATAACATGATGTTCAGTGATAAAATAACATGATGTTCAGTGATAAAAATAACATGATGTTCAGTGACAAAAATAACATGATGTTCAGTGATAAAATAATATGATGTTCAGTGATAAAAATAACATGATGTTCAATGATAAAATAACATGATGTTCAGTGATAAAATAACATGATGCTCAGTGATAAAATAACATGATGTTCAGTGATAAAATAACATGATGTTCAATGATACAATAACATGATGTTCAGTGATAAAATAACATGATGCTCAGTGATAAAATAACATGATGTTCAGTGATAAAATAACATGATGTTCAACGATAAAATAACATGATGTTCAGTGATAAAATAACATGATGTTCAGTGATAAAATAACATGATGTTCAATGATAAAAAAACATGATGTTCAGTGATAAAATAACATGATGTTCAGTGATAAAATAACATGATGTTCAACGATAAAATAACATGATGTTCAACGTTAAAATAACATGATGCTCAGTGATAAAATAACATGATGCTCAGTGATAAAATAACATGATGCTCAGTGATAAAATAACATGATGCTCAGTGATAAAATAACATGATGTTCAGTGATAAAATAACATGATGTTCAGTGATAAAATAACATGATGTTCAATGATAAAATAATATGATGTTCAACGATAAAATAACATGATGCTCAGTGATAAAATAACATGATGCTCAGTGATAAAATAACATGATGCTCAGTGATAAAATAACATGATGCTCAGTGATAAAATAACATGATGTTCAGTGATAAAATAACATGATGCTCAGTGATAAAATAACATGATGTTCAGTGATAAAATAACATGATGTTCAGTGATAAAATAACATGATGCTCAGTGATAAAATAACATGATGCTCAGTGATAAAATAACATGATGCTCAGTGATAAAATAACATGATGCTCAGTGATAAAATAACATGATGTTCAGTGATAAAATAACATGATGTTCAGTGATAAAATAACATGATGCTCAGTGATAAAATAACATGATGTTCAGTGATAAAATAACATGATGTTCAGTGATAAAATAACATGATGTTCAGTGATAAAATAACATGATGTTCAGTGATAAAATAACATGATGTTCAGTGATAAAAATAACATGATGTTAAATTACAAAAAATAATGTGACGTTAAATTATAAAAAATAATGTGATGTTAAATTATAAAAAATAAGGTGATGTTCAATGATAAATAATGTGATGTTCAATGATAAATAATGTGATGTTCAATGATAAATAATGTGATGTTCAATGATAAATAATGTGATGTGCAATGATAAATAATGTGATGTTCAGTGATAAAATAAGGTGATGTTCACAATGATAAAATAATGTGATGTTCAATGATAAAAATAGCATGATGTTCAATGACAAAAATAACATGATGTTCAGTGATAAAAATAACATGATGTTCAGTGATAAAATAACATGATGTTCAGTGATAAAATAACATGATGTTCAACGATAAAATAACATGATGCTCAGTGATAAAATAACATGATGCTCAGTGATAAAATAACACACCTGTGTGTGTGTGCGTGTGTAGTCTTTCTACTACCCAGCTGATGCAGGGCTGCCTCTAGGAGGACCAGCGTCTTCCAGGTTCCTTCGCCTAGAGGTACACTACCACAACCCACTCCTCATATCAGGTAAAACGACCTGCCCATCACAGAGTTATATACTATTCTACCCCTGAGAACCTTAGAGCTGGGCTATTCAATTACCAGTCCTCAGCAATGTAGTACTGCTCGTTTTATTTTCTACCTGGTGGTAAATTGATCAATTACTGCCACTGATTGTTAACAGTCCACCCACCCGGTGTTCCCTGATTGGAGGCAGAGAATGAAAACCAGAAGTACCAGTTGTATAGCTCTGCTCTATAGTCTCCCAATATCTCCCCTGCTTCTTCCATCTTCCTTCTATTCAACACCTGTCTTCATCTCTCCCCTCCCTATGTCATCCATCACGCCCTCTACCCCTTCTTCCTAAACCCCATCCTTCTCTCATCTGTTATCCCCTACCCCACTCCTCTTCTTCCCTCACCCCTACTCCCCTTCTATCTCCCCTTTCCTTCCCCCTCTACCCCCTTTCTTCCCCCACGTACCTCCCTTCAGTCTCGCATCCTCCTTCAAGACTCCGCCCCTCCCTCTACCTCTCCTCCTTCCTGTGTCCCCTCCTCTCTGACAGGTTCTGGTTGTGCTGTGTCCCCATGCAGGTCGTAAGGACAACTCTGGGGTGCGTCTCTACCACACCCCCAGCTTAAGGAGGTACGACGCGGGCATCATGGAGCTTGGGCTGGTCTACACCCCGGTCATGGCCATACCACCCAGAGAACAGAACTTCCATCTCACAGGATTCTGCACGTCCAAGTGTACACAGACTGTTAGTACAATATCCTTCTAACATAAATCCTTAGAAAACGTTGACACAAACTGTTAGTACAATATCCTTCTAACATAAATCCTTAGAAAACGTTCACACAAACTGTTAGTACAATATCCTTCTAACATAAATCCTTAGAAAACGTTTACACAAACTATTAGTACAATATCCTTGTAATATAAATCCTTAGAAAATGTATAGACAGACTGTTGGTAGGTTACAATATCCCTCAGGGATGTCTACTGTAGATACAGGACTGGAACCACTCCTGGACCTTCAATAACAATGGAACCAGGCTGGTAACATTTGACTTAAAACCCCCAGGTATAATGCACTAACATGTGGTTGTAAGGCATTGTAATACTTGTCATGAGCATAAATGACCCCCTTTGTCTTATTGTAATCAGATAATATTTCTACTTACATGGCTAGAACTACAGTACAATATCTCAGTACAAATGAAACTGACAGGAGTTAGAATATCGTAAATGTACCTTTCTTAACGTGTCCAATTCCTCTCATGACCTCCACCAGGCCCTTCCTCCAGGGGGGATCAACATCTTTGCGTCCCAGCTGCACACTCACTTGGCGGGGAGAGGGGTGAGGACGGTCCTGGTGAGGGGTGGAAGAGAGGTGAAGGTGGTACAGGAGGATAAGCATTTCAGCACCCACTATCAGGTAACCCCTCTGGGTACATACTGTATGCACCAACAAACACACACGCACACACAGAGCTCTCTCTCACTCTCCTCTGTTAAGGTACTACTAAACTCTCCAAGGTTCAGTGAGGCAAGACACACACACCTGGTTTGCTGCTGCAGAACAACACAACTCTCCCTTGACCTGTATTCATATCCTTTCTCTAACTGATCTGTATTCATATCCTTTCTCTAACTGATCTGTATTCATATCCTTTCTCTAACTGATCTGTATTCATATCCTTTCTCTAACTGACCTGTATTCATATCCTTTCTCTAACTGATCTGTATTCATATCCTTTCTCTAACTGATCTGTATTCATATCCTTTCTCTAACTGATCTGTATTCATATCCTTTCTCTAACTGACCTGTATTCATATCCTTTCTCTAACTGACCTGTATTCATATCCTTTCTCTAACTGATCTGTATTCATATCCTTTCTCTAACTGATCTGTATTCATATCCTTTCTCTAACTGACCTGTATTCATATCCTTTCTCTAACTGACCTGTATTCATATCCTTTCTCTAACTGATCTGTATTCATATCCTTTCTCTAACTGATCTGTATTCATATCCTTTCTCTAACTGACCTGTATTCATATCCTTTCTCTAACTGACCTGTATTCATATCCTTTCTCTAACTGATCTGTATTCATATCCTTTCTCTAACTGATCTGTATTCATATCCTTTCTCTAACTGACCTGTATTCATATCCTTTCTCTAACTGATCTGTATTCATATCCTTTCTCTAACTGATCTGTATTCATATCCTTTCTCTAACTGATCTGTATTCATATCCTTTCTCTAACTGATCTGTATTCATATCCTTTCTCTAACTGATCTGTATTCATATCCTTTCTCTAACTGATCTGTATTCATATCCTTTCTCTAACTGATCTGTATTCATATCCTTTCTCTAACTGACCTGTATTCATATCCTTTCTCTAACTGATCTGTATTCATATCCTTTCTCTAACTGATCTGTATTCATATCCTTTCTCTAACTGATCTGTATTCATATCCTTTCTCTAACTGATCTGTATTCATATCCTTTCTCTAACTGATCTGTATTCATATCCTTTCTCTAAATAGTCTAGATGCAACCTTGAGGGACATAAACAATTTTTATGTGTAGATGTTATCGCAGGTGCAGCGAAGTGCTTGTGTTTCTATCTCCAACAGTGTAGTAATACCTAGCAATACAAAAAAGTGTCATGTAAGACTTTCTATTGAGACTCTCTCTGCATGTATTAGAACTATTTTCCTCATATCTTCTAACCACCTGCCTGTACAACACTCTTCCTTGTATCCAGCTCATATCTTCTGACTAATCTAGATACAAGACAACTTTAATCAAAACAAGAAATCACAGCCAGATCATTGTGTTTTATAAAAATAAATAAAGAGAGTTACACTCTGTATATACACGCTGCCAGTCATTTATTGGGTTAAACACCATCAACGTTTCAGCATCACAGTGACTTCTTCAGGGTGAAGGTGAAATGTTGGTGTTTTACCCAATGAATGACTGGGAGTTTACACTGCATAGAGTGAGTACGAATCTCTTTATTATTATTTCTTATAGCCTACAGTTTACTCGCCGTTAGTCAGCACCTCTACTAACCTTTTCCACTGGATCATTGTGTTTTGAAAGCAATTCAATCGATGTGAATGTTGTCTCCTCCTCCAGATAATCAGAATGCTGAGGAAGATGGTGACAGTGCTGCCTGTAAGTATGCTCCCCTTTCTACTGTCACAGCTGTCTCAGCAGGTGGGATAAGATACCACACAGTACGGTGTGTTTTGTCTATGGAATAACATCCGGTAAAGGGAACAGGGGCAGTGAGAGAAAGAAGGGACTATTACAGACATGAGGAAGAGAAGATGACTGAGGGTGAAACAAGACGAGAACAACAGAGATGATACACAGTAGTACTACAACTACAGACTGTCACTGCTGCAGAACAACAGAGATGATACACAGTACTACTTCAACTACAGTCTGTCACTGCTCTGCTGCAGAACAACAGAGATGATACACAGTACTACTTCAACTACAGTCTGTCACTGCTCTGCTGCAGAACAACAGAGATGATACACAGTACTACTACAACTACAGTCTGTCTCTGCTGCAGAACAACAGAGATGATACACAGTACTACTACAACTACAGACTGTCACTGCTGCAGAACAACAGAGATGATACACAGTACTACTTCAACTACAGTCTGTCACTGCTCTGCTGCAGAACAACAGAGATGATACACAGTACTACTACAACTACAGTCTGTCTCTGCTGCAGAACAACAGAGATGATACACAGTACTACTACAACTACAGTCTGTCTCTGCTCTGCTGCAGAACAACAGAGATGATACACAGTACTACTACAACTACAGTCTGTCTCTGCTGCAGAACAACAGAGATGATACACAGTACTACTACAACTACAGTCTGTCTCTGCTCTGCTGCAGAACAACAGAGATGATACACAGTACTACTACAACTACAGTCTGTCTCTGCTCTGCTGCAGAACAACAGAGATGATACACAGTACTACTATAACTACAGTCTGTCTCTGCTCTGCTGCAGAACAACAGAGATGATACCCAGTACCACTACAACTACAGTCTGTCACTGCTCTCTTGCTGAACAACAGTGATGATACACAGTACTACTACAACTACAGTCTGTCACTGCTCTGCTGCAGAACAACAGAGATGATACACAGTACTACTACAACTACAGTCTGTCACTGCTCTGCTGCAGAACAACAGAGATGCAGAGTTGCCTGTTTAAAAATAAAAAGGAACAACACAAATATTCTGTAAACCATGGTAACTTGTTGTTACCCTCTAGGAGGATACGTGTAAAACATTGGCAGAACATTGCCTGATTTGAGTGTGTATGTCCCCAACAGGGTGACGTCCTCTTGACAAAGTGTACATACAACACAGAGGACAGGAGCCAGCCTACAGTGGTGAGTATGTTTGGTTTTCACTACAAGTGCAGCCATGTAATATAGCAAATGGTTATGCAGACCGCAAACATGCATACATGCACACATGCACTTGAAGGCGAGTCTAGACTGACTGATCTACAAACCACCTTCAGAAATAACTCAATACTATTTATAGAATAGTCAGTTAATCACAATCTACCCATGATACATAACGGTTTCGATGCTCTCACAGCAGTGACTGTGTTCGAAGCCTCTATCTAGTAACTTTAGCCAACCAGATTAATGTGTTAATGTGGGTCTATCCTACCACAGACAGGCAGGGCTCAGAGTGGCTCTACTGCCCAGCCCAGATCTCAGTAATCTGGGGTCAGACACAGTGAGAAGGAGGCTCTGGGCTGGAGGATGATGATGATGACGATGATGATGCTCTCTCCTCCTCTCCTCTGATGCTGAGAGCAGTGGACAGCAGTGGGCACACACTCACTCTTACGCACGTACAATTGCACGAACAGACACATGCACAAATATAAACACACATACTCACACACTGTCCTCAGTGTTTCTGGGGTTATGATGAGGGCATGGAGGGAGAATTGAGAAAGTTTCTCTTTCCTCCAGAGGTTGCAATATAGTGAGGAAATTGTTACAGAGAGAGATACTTTGGATCGTCTGCTTAGATTGCATTGAACCAAAAGGTTTGAATGAACGGCTGTCTATCTCATCTGTTTTGCTAAATACATTTTTTCAATGTTGATATCTGTCTTTTGCAATTCAAGTGGGATGTATGTGGAGGAGTCGGAAATGTATGGGGAGGAGACTGGAATCTATGGGGAGGAGTCTGGAATGTAAATGTATGGGGAGGAGTCTGGAATGTATATATATGGGGAGGAGTCTGGAATGTATATGTATGGGGAGGGGTCTGGAATGTATATGTATGGGGAGGAGTCTGGAATGTATATGTATGGGGAGGGGTCTGGAATGTATATGTATGGGGAGGAGTCTGGAATGTATATGTATGGGGAGGAGTCTGGAATGTATATGTATAGGGAGGGGTCTGGAATGTATATGTATGGGGAGGAGTCTGGAATGTATATGTATGGGGAGGAGTCTGGAATGTATATGTATGGGAGGAGTGTGGAATGTATATGTATGGGAGGAGTCTGGAATGTATATGTATGGGGAGGAGTCTGGAATGTATATGTATGGGAGGAGTGTGGAATGTATATGTATAGGGAGGGGTCTGGAATGTATATGTATGGGAGGAGTCTGGAATGTATAGGGAGGAGTCTGGAATGTATATATATGGGAGGAGTGTGGAATGTATATGTATGGGAGGAGTCTGGAATGTATGGGAGGCGTTTGGAAAGTATGGGGAGGAGTCTGGTATGTATGGGGAGGAGTCTGGAATGTATGAGAGGCATTTGGAATGTATGGACAGGGTCTAGAATGTATAGGAATGAGTCTGGAATGTATATGTGTGGGGAGGAGTCTGGAATGTATATGTATGGGGAGGGGTCTGGAATGTATATGTATAGGGAGGGGTCTGGAATGTATATATATAGGGAGGAGTCTGGAATGTATATGTATGGGGAGGAGTGTGGAATGTATATGTATGGGAGGAGTCTGGAATGTATATGTATGGGGAGGAGTCTGGAATGTATATGTATGGGAGGAGTCTGGAATGTATATGTATGGGGAGGGGTCTGGAATGTATATATATGGGGAGGAGTGTGGAATGTATATATATGGGGAGGAGTGTGGAATGTATATGTATGGGAGGAGTCTGGAATGTATGGGAGGCGTTTGGAAAGTATGGGGAGGAGTCTGGTATGTATGGGGAGGAGTCTGGAATGTATGAGAGGCATTTGGAATGTATGGGGAGGAGTCTGGAATGTATGGGAGGAGTCTGGAATTTACATTTTAGTCATTTAGCAGACGCTCTTATCCAGAGCGACTTACAGTAGTGAATGCATACATTTCATTTCATGCATTTTTTTGTACTGGCCTCCCGTGGGAATTGTACCCACAACGCTGACGTTGCACACACCATGTTGGCGCTGCAATCACCATGCTCTACCAACTGAGCCACAGGGAAATTTATGGGGAGGAGTCTGGAATGTATGAGAGGAGTCTAGAATGTATTGGGAGGAGTCAGGAACGTATGAGAGTCTTTTTGCATGTATGGGAGGAGTCTGGAGCATATGGGAGGCATTTGGAATGTATGGGGAGGAGTCTGGAATGTATGGGAGGCATTTGGAATGTATGGGAGGAGTCTAGAATGTATGGGGAGGAGTCTGGAATGTATGAGAGGAGTCTGGTATGTATGGGGAGGAGTCTGGAATGTATAGGGAGGGGTCTGGAATGTATATGTATGGGGAGGAGTCTGGAATGTATATTTATGGGGAGGGGTCTGGAATGTATATGTATGGGGAGGAGTCTGGAATGTATATGTATGGGGAGGAGCCTGGAATGTATATGTATGGGGAGGAGTCTGGAATGTATATGTATGGGGAGGGGTCTGGAATGTATATGTATGGGGAGGAGTCTGGAATGTATATGTATGGGGAGGAGTCTGGAATGTATATGTATGGGGAGGAGCCTGGAATGTATATGTATGGGGAGGAGTCTGGAATGTATATGTATGGGAGGAGTCTGGAATGTATATGTATGGGGAGGGGTCTGGAATGTATATGTATGGGGAGGGGTCTGGAATGTATATGTATGGGGAGGAGTCTGGAATGTATATGTATGGGGAGGAGTCTGGAATGTATATGTATGGGGAGGAGTCTGGAATGTATATGTATGGGGAAGGAGTCTGGAATGTATATGTATGGGGAGGAGTCTGGAATGTATATGTATGGGGAGGAGTCTGGAATGTATATGTATGGGGAGGAGTCTGGAATGTATATGTATGGGGAAGGAGTCTGGAATGTATATGTATGGGGAGGAGTCTGGAATGTATATGTATGGGGAAGGAGTCTGGAATGTATATGTATGGGGAGGAGTCTGGAATGTATATGTATGGGGAAGGAGTCTGGAATGTATATGTATGGGGAGGAGTCTGGAATGTATATGTATGGGGAGGAGTCTGGAATGTATATGTATGGGGAAGGAGTCTGGAATGTATATGTATGGGGAAGGAGTCTGGAATGTATATGTATGGGGAGGAGCCTGGAATGTACATATATGGGGAGGAGTCTGGAATGTATATGTATGGGGAGGAGTCTGGAATGTCTGTATGGGAGGAGTCTGGAATGTATAGGGAAGAATCTGGAATGTATGGGAGGCGTTTGGGAAGTATGGGAGGAGTCTGGAATGTATGAGAGGCATTTGGAATGGATGGGGAGGAGTCTGGAATGTATGGGAGGAGTCTGGAATGTATGGGAGGCGTTTGGAATGTATGGGGAGGGGTCTGGTATGTGTGGGAGGAATCTGGAATGTATGAGAGGAGTCTGGAATGTATTGGGAGGAGTCTGGAACATATGAGAGGAGTCTGGAATGTGTGGGAGGAGTCTGGAATGTATGAGAGGAGTCTGGAATGTATTGGGAGGAGTCTGGAACATATGAGAGGAGTCTGGAATGTGTGGGAGGAGTCTGGAATGTGTGGGAGGAGTCTGGAACATATGAGAGGAGTCTGGAATGTGTGGGAGGAGTCTGGAATGTATGAGAGGAGTCTGGAATGTAATGGGAGGAGTCTGGGACGTATGGGAGGAGTCTGGAATGTATTGGGAGGAATCTTGACTGATGATCATAATCTTGCTTGAATAACCTGTGTAGTTGCTACTACTGACAGTATTGATGTTATTGACATGTTTGATTGACATGATGAGCGGGACAGTCCCCTGAGAAGGTATATAGGTGCCTCCCACCTTTTTCCTACTCAAAGCGCTGAAGAAAACGATTGATGCGGAAATGTAAGCTGATAGATTTATTGACAGGACAAGTAAACAATCAGATTTACCCAGCAATGGAGAGCTCCTTTTTCTGTATTTTCCTGGATAGTCACCAGTTGAAGTATCCCTCTCTCTCTCTCTCTCTCTCTCTCACCTCTCTCTCACACCTCTCTCTCTAACCTCTCTCTCTAACATCTCTCTTTAACCTCTCTCTGTCTCTCTCTCCTCATTTTAATCCAGGGAGGCTTTGGGATCATGGAGGAGATGTGTGTGAACTATGTACACTACTACCCCAGAACTCAACTAGAGCTCTGTAAGAGTAACGTTGACCCTGGATACCTGCAGAAGTACTTCAGCTTCATCAACAGGTAATATACAGTGCACAGGCACCACAGAAGGCTGGTAAAGGGGAAGACGGCTCATAATAATGTCTGGAATGGAGCCAATGAAATGGCATTTTTTGATACGATTCCCTGATGTTTTTGATACGATTCCCTGATGTGTTTGATACGATTCCCTGATGTGTTTGATACGATTCCCTGATGTGTTTGATACGATTCCCTGATGTGTTTGATACGATTCCCTGATGTGTTTGATACGATTCCCTGATGTGTTTGATACGATTCCCTGATGTGTTTGATACGATTCCCTGATGTGTTTCATACGATTCCCTGATGTGTTTGATACAATTCCCTGATGTGTTTGATACGATTCCCTGATGTGTTTGATACGATTCCCTGATGTGTTTGATACGATTCCCTGATGTGTTTGATACGATTCCCTGATGTGTTTGATACGATTCCCTGATGTGTTTGATACGATTCCCTGATGGGTTTGATACGATTCCCTGATGTGTTTGATACGATTCCCTGATGTGTTTGATACAATTCCCTGATGTGTTTGATACGATTCCCTGATGTGTTTGATACGATTCCTTGATGTTTTTGATACCATTCCACTAATTCTGCTCCAGCCACTACCATGAGCCCATCCTCCCCAATTAAGGTGCCACCAACCTCCTGCGATGGGCACACCAACTTGGGGGAGTGGGTGTGCAGGGGTGCACCACACACACACACACACACACACACACACACACACACACACACACACACACACACACACACACACACACACACACACACACACAGTACTGTAGCTTCATCTGCAGGTAACACACGCACAGGATAGCTTCATTTCTAGGTAACACCCATCCTCTTTATTAAGAAGAGCTAGCTGTCATCTTTAACCAAACACACACTGCGTCTTCATTTCCGTTTTTTGCTGACTCAGCTACCATTAGAGAATCAATCTCTGGAGAACAATCAATATTCTCCTCATCAAACAGCTGTTACTGTTCAGCAGATTAAATCCACACAGATGTCACACGAACCAGCAGAAGAAAACGACTCATTCCATTCCTTATATAAAACAATCACCAACACAAGGTCCAGAGGTGTGACAGCTATGTCACATAAAATTCAAAGACAGTTTGGGAACAAATTTGTGATGTCCCAATACCATGGAATCGTGTTTATGAACTGATATACAAAAACAGCAATGTACGCATCAATCCGAACTATTCAATTTAAAGAAAATTATTAAATTATCGTCACAAAAAAATGTAAAAATCTATATATGGGGCATTGAACAGTCAGACTGTGCAGACTGCCACGAGGAAACAGAATGAATGGATAATCTCTCTTGGTACTGTCCTTCGATGGTTATGAAGTCATAATGTCTGTGTTCAGATGGACCTACAAACAGTATTGTTAGGAGATCTGAAAATTCACAATCAAAAGGAAATAGGATTTTACTCTTTGGTAAAGTATTTATTTTCAGGGAAATCTCAATAGAAATGGTACAAATGGAGAGGTTCCAGACCCTCGTAAGACATCACAGTAAAATAGAGGGATGTATTGCAAAAGGAAAGAGTAAAATGGGTAAGGATGGGTTAGTCTGTGGACATCTGAGGGTTGGAATTAAGATTAGAGTGATTGGTAGATTGGCCGATACAATTGGAATCCAGCACGATTAGGAAATAAACTATATACAGTGCCTTCGGAAAGTATTCAGACCCCTTGACCTTTTCCACATTTTGTTACGTTACAGCCTTATTCTAAAATGGATTTAAAAAAAATGTATCTCACCAATCTACACACAACAGCTCGTTCCATCTCATCCCACAGATGCTCAGTTGGATTGAGATCTGGTGACTGGGCAGGCCACTGGAGTAAGCTGAATTCACTGTCATGTTTATGAATCCATTCCTGGACAATCCTAACCTTGTGGCAAGGACCATTATCCTGCTGAAAAAATAATTTTGCAGATGGGTACACTGCTGCCATGAAGGGATGCACCTGATTGACAATGATGTATCCTGTGGCATTCAAACGTTGCTCCACTTTTATTAAGGAGCCCAATGTGCGCCATGAAAACACACCCCACACCACCACCTGGCACCAGCAGGATTGGGTAGGTTACTTTCTAAATGTAATCCGTTACAGTTACTAGTTACCTGTCCAAAATTGTAATCAGTGACGCAATTTTTGGATTACCCAA
The DNA here is from genome assembly GCF_965601325.2 of Salmo salar. Taxonomy (NCBI): domain Eukaryota; kingdom Metazoa; phylum Chordata; class Actinopteri; order Salmoniformes; family Salmonidae; genus Salmo; species Salmo salar. Next base: position 103,724,741 of record NC_138303.1, on the reverse strand, counting down.
ACTCAGTAACGTAATCTGATTACATGGAGTTACTTTTAGATTACTTTCCCCTTAAGAGGCATTAGAAGAAGACAAAATTGTATGTTACCAATTGAATGACATCTATTGCAGGATAAATCAATGTTAAAGTTTACATAGCTGCCATACATGGATGTAAACTTTTACTTTATGGTTTGGTTATGTAGGCTTCTTCTAACCCATCAGCTTTCTACTACATATAATAATACGATTACATTGTAACTTTACGTTAAAAACCAAAGTGTATCAGAATTCCAGTCATTCCAATAAATGTTATACCCCTTGATCTTCAAGAATAGGACTTGGAAATATGGAAGTATAGATTATCCAAATTGTTTAACCTGAGTATAACCCCAAAACTAAGGACTTATTAGCCAGCCCTACTCTGTTGATTATGATTTTGTGCTCATGGAATGGCATGCTTTGAGCACTACTGAAAACTGCTATTTACATGTGAAAAATGAATGCCATATGCTGCATTTGCTATAGGCCTATTGTTTGCCTTTTTGTTGGTGACCCTTTGATATCTTAATAATATGCATCTGTTTGAAGTGCAAATTCATAGATGAAACAAAAACAAAACGGTTGCCCCGCCTCTATTTTGGTTAAAAAGCTGAGGGAAGGGCCTGGAGAAATGTAACCACTGAGGTTTATAGACAGAGCTACGGATGCAAGGACTGGCCATCCATGATATCAAAGTATTGTTTTAACCATGTCATGAGGCTATACAGTGTTTGTTTACATTTACAATATTTATAAACATTGGAGAAAAACAAGCTTATATTTCGGGTTCTCATGGAATGTGTCAATTGAACTAAGGTCATGAGGCATTTAAGTTATATTCTTCAAGAATCAGTGGATATACACTACTGTTGAAAAGTTTGGGGTCACTTAGAAATATCCTTGTTTTTGGAAGAAAGGCAAAAAAAATAGTCCAATTAAATAACATCAAATTGATCTGAAATACAAGTGAAGACATTGTTAATGTTGCAAACGACTACTGTAGCTGGAAAAGTCCGATTTTTTTATGGAATATCTACATAGGTGTACAGCGGCCCATTCTCAGCAACCATCGCTCCTGTGTTCCAATGGCACGTTGTGTTAGCTAATCCAAGTTTATCATTTTAAAAGGCTAATTGATCAATAGAAAACCCTTTTGCAATTATGTTAGCACAGCTGAAAACTGTTGTGCTGATTACAGAAGCAATAAAACTGGCCTTCTTAAAGACTAGTTGAGTATCTGGAGCATCAGCATTTGTGGGTTCGATTACAGGCTCAAAATGGCCAGAAACAAAGAACTTTCTTCTGAAACTCATCAGTCTATTCTTGTTCTGAGATATGAAGGCTATTCCATGCGAGAAATTGCCAAGAAATTGAAGATCTCATACACCGTTGTGTACTACTCCCTTCACAGAACAGCACAAACTGTCTCTAACCAAAATAGAAAGAGGCGTGGGAGGACAAGTACATTAGAGTGTCTAGTATGAGAAACAGACGCCTCACAAGTCCTCAACTGGCAGCTTCATTAAATGCTACCTGCAAAACACCAGTCTCAATGTCAACAGTGAAGAGGCGACTCCGGGATGCTTGCCTTCTAGGCAGAGTTGCAAAGAAAAAGCCATATCTCAGACTGGTTTTTCAAAAGTGTCGGTAATCTGATAAAAAAAATTTTTGCTGGTAAGGTAACGGATTACATTTACTGTTTTTTGGGGTAATCCTGTGTGGCTCAGTTGGTAGAGCATGGGTGTTTGCAATGCCAGGGTTGTGGGTTGAATTCCCATGGGGGACCAGTACTGAACAAAAAATGTATGAAATGTATGCATTCACTACTGTAAGTCGCTCTGGATAAGAGCATCTGCTAAATAATGTAAATGTAATCTGTTACTCCCCAACCCTGGGTACCAGCCTGCAATGTTGACACGTGGCATGATGGATGCATGTACTCAGGGTTTTCCCCATACTCCAGTTAAGCGTGAAACAGCAGGAAGTGGGATTCATCGGACCAGCCAATGTTTTTCCAATTCTCCAGTGTTTATGTTCCATAGCCCACTGCAACCACAGTTGCTTGTTTTTTCCTGAAAGAAGTGGAACTCTATACGGTCGTCGGCTGCCATTACCCCATTCATGTCAAGGTACAACGAGTTTGCATTATTTTATGGCTCTTTGGGCACCAATGTTGGACTGTCAGTTGACTAACTGTAGCCCTTCTATTGCTCTGCACAATGCCTCCTTTGTTCTCTTTCATTAATAACCCATTTTCGACCACTGGCCTGCCGTTGGCTGGATATCCTTTGGGTAGTGAACCATTCTTGATACACGGGACACTATTGAGATTGAAAAACCCAGCAGCGTTGCAGGTCTTGACACACTCAAACCAGTGCGACTGGCAGTGACTACCATACCCCATTCAAAGGTGCTTAAATCTTTTGTCTTGCCCATTTGTCCTCTGAATCCATGTCTCGATTGTCTCAAGGCATAAAAATGCTTCTTTAACATGTCTCCTCCCCTTCATCTTCACTGATTGGTGGATTTAACAATTTACATCAATAATAGATCATAGCTTTCACCTGGATTCACCTGGTCAGTCTATGTCAAGAAAATAGTTCTTAATGTTTTGAACACTCAGTGTATACAGTGCCTTCGGAAAGTATTCAGACCCATTGACTTTTTCCACATTTTGTTACATTACAGCCTTATTCTAAAATTGATTACATTTTTCCCACCTCATCAATCTGCACACAATACCCCATAATGACAAAGCAAAAACAGTTTAAAATGTTTATTGCTAATGTATAAATAAAAAAACTGAATATCACATTTACATAAGTATTCAGACCCTTTACTCAGTACTTTGTTGAAGCACATTTGGCAGCGATTACAGCCTTGAGTCTTCTTGGGTATGATGTACAAGCTTGGCACACCTGTATTTGTGGAGTTTCTCCCATTCTTCTCTGCAGATCCTCTCAAGCTCTGTCAGGTTGGATGGGAAGCGTTGCTGCACTGCTATTTTCAGGTCTCTTCAGAGATGTTCGATCGGGTTCAAGTCCGAGCTCTGGCTGGGCAACTCAAGGACATTCATAGACTTGTCCCGAAGACACTCCTGCATTGTCTTGGCTGTGTGCTTAGGGTCGTTGTCCTGTTGGAACGTGAACCGACCTCTGGACAAGGTTTTCATCAAGGATCTCTCTGTAATTTGCTCCGTTCATCTTTCCTTCAATCCTGACTAGTGTCCCTGCCCCTGAAAAACATCCCCATAGCATCATAGCATGATGCTGCCACCACCATGCTTCACCGTAGGGATGGTTCCAGGTTTCCTCCAGACGTGACGCTTGGCATTCAGGCCAAAGAGTAAATCTTGGTTTCATCAGACCAGAGAATCTTGTTTATCATGGTCTGATAGTCTTTAGGTGCCTTTTGGCAAACTCCAAGCGGGCTGTCATGTGCCGTTTACTGAGGAGTGGCTTCCGTCTGGCCACATTACCATAAAGGCCTGATTGGTCAAGTGCTGCAGAGATGGTTGTTCTTCTGGAATGTTCTCCTATCTCCACAGAGGAACTCTAGAGCTCTGACAGAGTGACCATCAAGTTCTTGGTCACCTCCCTGACCAAGACCCTTCTCCCCTGATTGCTCCGTTTGGCCAGGCGGCCAGCTCTAGGAAGAGTCTTGGTGGTTCCAAACTTCTTCCATTTAAGAATGATGAAGGCCACTGTGTTCTTGGGGACCTTCTATGCTGCAGAAATCTTTGGTACCCTTCCCACAATCCTGTCTCGGAGCTCTACGGACAATTCCTTTGACCTCATGGCTTGGTTTTTGCTCTGACATGCACTGTCAACTGTGGGACCTTATATGGACAGGTGTGTGCCTTTCCAAATCATGTCCAATCAATTGAATTTACTACACGTGGACTCCAATCAAGTTGTGGAAACATCTCAAGGATGATCAATGGAAACAGGATGCACCTGAGCTCAATTTTGAGTCTCATAGCAAAGGGTCTGAATACTTATGTTCATTTCTGTTTTTTATTTTTAATACATTTGCAGAAAATCTAAAAACCTGTTTTTGCTTTGTCATTAGTATTGTGTGTAGATTGCTCAGGATTTTTTATTTAATCCATTTTAGAATAAGGCTGAAACATAGTAAAATGTGGAAAAAGTCAAGGGCTCTGAATACTTTCTGAAGGCACAGTATAAAAAGGGATTCGAAAGGATACAGGTAATGGTATTTGATAGATTCCAGTTCTTTCATAGATGATCTACCTCCCATTCCATATTCATTCACATAAACCTGGTTCTCCGTATGCTCCTTATTTGTTTTTACAACAAGCTCTGTCTATGAGGGAGTACTAACATGAGCATGACCATGCTTGGACATTCAATGTCTCATCCTCCCTCACCCTCCTTCACTGTCCTCTCATCCTCCCCCTGCTCCCTCTTCCCTCCCCTCTAACAATCCTCCTTCACTATCCTCTCATCCTTCCCCTGCTCCCTCCTCTCTCCCTCCCCCTACCTCACCCTCCTCCCTCCCCTCCCCCTCCCCGCTCCCCTCTCAGGTTCCAGGGTGGTGATGCGTGTAGCTGTGGTCAGACCAGCGTGACGGACCAGTTCTCCTCTTTGTCCTGGGACTCCTTCAGTGGAGAGGTGCTCAACTCTCTCTACAACACCGCTCCCATCTCCATGGCCTGTAACCAGTCCTCTGCCAAGCTCTTCCCTGTGAGTATAGTACAGGACAGTAGAGTACATTATAGTATAGGACAGGACAGTAGAGTACAGGTATAGTACAGGACAGTAGAGTACAGTTATAGTAAATATTTTAAATATGGCGCCGGAGAAGAAGGCAGTCGTTTTAAGTGTCCCCAACCGATTGTGTTTTTTTATTCGTTTATTTGCCCTGTTTGTAACTTATTTTTGTACATAAAGTTACATAAAGCTTTGTACGCTGCACCTGCAGGATAGAACAGCTGCATTTGGTAAGACAAGGGGCGGCGGACTATGTCTTTTTGTAAATAACAGCTGGTGCACGATATCTAAGGAAGTCTCAAGCTGTTGCTCGCCTGAGGTACAGTATTTCATGATAAGCTGTAGACCACACTATCCACCTAGAGAGTTTTCATCTGTATTTTTCATAGCTGTTTACATACCACCACAGTCAGAGGCTGGCACTAAGACAGCATTGAATGAGCTGTATTCCGCCCTAAGCAAACAAGAAAACGGTCACCCAGAGGCGGCGCTCCTAGTAGCCGGGGACTTTAATGCAGGGAAACCTAAATCTGTTTTGCCAAATTTCTATCAGCATGTTAAATGTACAACCAGAGGAAAAAACACTCTGGACCACCTTTACTCCACAGACAGAGATGCATTCAATGCTCTCCCTTGTACTGCATTTGGCAAATCTGACCATAATTCTATCCTCCTGATTCCTGCTTACAAGCAAAAATTAAATCAGGAAGCACCAGTGGCTAGATCAATAAAACAGTGATCAGATGAAGCAAATGCTAAGCTACAGGACTGTTTTGCTAGCAGACTGAAATATGTTCTGGGATTCCTCCGATGGCATTGAGGAGTACACCACATCAGTCATTGGCTTCATCAATAAGTGCATCGATGACGTTGTCTCCACAGTGACTGTACATACATACACCAACCAGAAGCCATGGATACAGGCAACATCCACACTGAGCTAATGGTTAGAGCTGCCACTTTCAAGGAGCGGGACTCTAACCCGGAAGCTTATAAGAAATCCCGCTATGCCCTCCGACAAACCTTCAAGCAGGAAAAGTGTCATTACAGGACTAAGATTGAATTGTACTACATCGGCTCTTACGCTTGTCGGATGTGGCAGGGCTTGCAAACCATTACAGACTATGAAATCGAAGCACAGCCGAGAGTTGCCCAGTGACACATGCCTCTCAGACGAGCTAAACTACTTCTATGCTCGCTTCGAGGCAAATAACACTGAAACATGCATGAGAGCACCAGCTGTTCCAGACAACTGTGTGATCACTCTCTCCGCAGCCAATGTGAGTAAGACCTTTAAACAGGTCAACATTCACAAGGTCGCAGGGACAGATGGATTACCAGGACGTGTACTCTGAGCATGCACTCACCAAATGGCAAGTGGCTTCACTGACATTTTCAACCTCTCCCTATCGAAGTCTGTAATACCAACATATTTTAAGCAGACCACCATAGTGCCTGTGCCCAAGAACACTCACGTCTGTAGCCATGAAGTGCTTTGAAAGGCTGGTCATGCCTCACATATACATCATTATCCCAGAAATCCTAGACCCACTCCAATTTGCATACCGCCCCAACAGATTCACAGATGATACTATCTCTATTGCACTCCACACTGCCCTTTCACACCTGGACAAAAGGAACACCTATGTGAGAATGCTATTCATTGACTATAGCTCAGCATTTAACACCATAGTGCCCTCAAAGCTCATCAATAAGCTAAGGATCCTGGGACTAAACACCTCCCTCTGCAACTGGATCCTGGACTTCCTGACGGGCCACCCCCAGTTTGTAAGGGTAGGTAACAACACATCCGCCACACTGATCCTCAACACAGGGGCCCCTCAGGGATGCGTGCTCAGTCCCCTCCTGTACTCCCTGTTCACTCATGACTGCACGGCCAGGCACGACTCCAACACTATCATTAAGTTTGCAGATGACACAACAATGGTAGGCCTGATCACCGACAACGACAAGACAGCCTATAGGGAGGAGGTCAGAGACCTGGCCGTGTGGTGCCAGGACAACAACCTCTCCCTCAACGTGATCAAGACAAAGGAGATGATTGTGGACTACAGGAAAAAGAGGACCGAGCACGCCCCTATTCTCAATGACGGGGCTGCAGTGGAGCAGGTTGAGAGCTTCAAGTTCCTTGGTGTCCACATCACCAACAAACTAACATGGTCCAAGCACACCAAGACAGTTGTGAAGAGGGCACGACAAAACCTATTCCCCTCAGGAGACTGAAAAGATTTGGCATGGGTCCTCATATCCTCAAAAGGTTCTACAGCTGCACCATCGAGAGCATCCTGACTGGTTGCATCACTGCCTGGTATGGCAACTGCTCGGCCTCCGACCGCAAGGCACTACAGAGGGTAGTGCAAATGGCCCAGTACATCACTGGGACCAAGCTTCCTGCCATCCAGGACCTCTATACCAGGCGGTGTCAGAGGAAGGCCCTAAACATTGTCAAAGACACCAGCCACCCTAGTCATAGACTGTTCTCTCTGCTTCTGCACGGCAAGCAGTGCCGGAGCTCCAAGTCTAGGTTCAAGACTCCTGAAGACTCCTGGACACCTAATGAAATGGCTACCCAGAATATTTGCGTCACACCCCCCTCCCCCTCTTTTACACCGCTGCTACTCTCTGTTGTTATCATCTATGCATAGTCACTTTGATAACTCTACCTACATGTACATATTACCTCAACTAACCGATACCCCCGCACATTGACTCTGAACCGGTACCACCCCTGTATATAGTCTCGCTATTGTTATTTTAATGCTGCACTTTAATTACTTGTTACTTTTATTTCTTATTCTTATCCGTATTTTTTAAAACTGCATTGTTGGTTAGGGGCTCGTAAGTAAGCATTTCACTCTAAGGTCTACGCCTGTTGTATTTGGCACATGTGACTAATAAAATTTGATTTGATTGTATAGTACAGGACAGTAGAGTACAGTTATAGTATAGTACAGGACAGTAGAGTACAGGTATAGTACAGGACAGTATAGGGACCTGGAGTTATGGTACAGGACAGTAGAGTACAGTTATAGTACAGGACTGTAGAGTACAGTTGGAGTACAGGATAGTATAGTACAGTTATAGTATAGCACAGCACAGTAGAGTACAGTTATGTACAGAACAGTACAGTAGAGTATAGTTATGTATAATACAGGACAGTACAGTAGAGTATAGTTATGTATAATACAGGACAGTACAGAATAGAATAGTTATGTATGGTACAGGACAGTACAGGAGAGTATAGTTCTGTATAGTACAGTAGAGTATAGTTATGTATGGTACAGGACAGTACAGTAGAGTATAGTTATGTATAGTACAGTAGAGTATAGTTATGTATGGTACAGGACAGTCCAGTAGAGTATAGTTATGTATAGTACAGTAGAGTATAGTTATGTATGGTACATGACAGTACAGTAGAGTATAGTTATGTATGGTACATGACAGTACAGTAGAGTATAGTTATGTTTAATACAGGACAGTACAGTAGAGTATAGTTATGTATAGTACAGGACAGTACAGAAGAGAATAGTTATGTATGGTACAGGACAGTACAGGAGAGTATAGTTATGTATAGTACAGTAGAGTATAGTTATGTATGGTACAGGACAGTACAGGAGAGTATAGTTATGTATAGTTCAGGACAGTACCGTAGAGTATAGTTATGTATAGGTTCAGGGACAGTACAGTAGAGTATAGTTATGTATGGTACAGGACAGTACAGAAGAGTATAGTTTTGTATAGTACAGTATGTGTGGTACAGTGGCGTATAGTTATGTATAGGACAGTACAGTAGAGTATAGTTGTGTATAGTACAGGACAATACAGTAGAGTATAGTTATGTATATATAGTACAGTAGAGTATGGTTATGTATAGTTCAGGACAGTGGAGAGGTGCTGAACTCTCTACAACACCTCTCCCATCTCCATGGCCTGTTACCAGCCCTTCACCAAGCTCTTCCCTGTGAGTATAGTACAGGAAGTCTAGTACAGTACCGGTACATACACACTCTGAGCTGCTGCTGGAAATCCAAAACGATATTCATCAAATTTTAAAAAGAGTTTGCGCAGCACATGCTGCGTCACCATTAAATGAAATGGGAGTATAGATTGCAGGGTGCAGTCTGTTCTGATCATTTACGGTAACAGTTTACTGCTACTCGGCTCTCAGACTGGCCCTGATACCGTATATGAGCATCACCATAACAATCCTCCTCCCCCATCGCTGTCAGTCTGAAATCATTCACCAGTAGTCTGGGTGAGAGCATGGCTGGCTGGAGAGGTGTGTATGCGGCTGACTGGCCTGGCTGATGGCTGCTGGGACAGTAACAGACAAGGATAGTGGCAGGTGAGGCAGGCATTTAGTGAGTGTTAAATTTACCATGGTATCCTCACCTGCGGCCATTGATCTCTTACTGACTTGCCAACCAGGTCCCCGTGTTCAGAGGCAATATGCCAGCCAATCATCTGATGACTGGAGATTAACTCTATTTTGATTTATTTATTTAACCTTTATTTAACTAGGCAGTTAAGAACCCATTCTTATTTACAATGACGGCCTACCCCAGCCAAACTCAGACGACGCTGGGCCAATTGTGCACCGCCCTATGGGACTCCCAATCACAGCCGGATGTGATACAGTCTGGATTCAAACCAGGGACTGTAGTGACGACTCTTGCATTGAGATGCAGTGCCTTAGACCGCTGTGCCACTTGGGAGCTCTACTCTATCAGGGACCTGGTGACTGGAGACTAACTCTACCGTATAGACCTGGTGACAGGAGACTAACTCTACCGTATAGGGACCTGGTGACTAACTCTACCGTATAGGGACCTGGAGACTAACTCTACTGTATAGGGACCTGGTGACTGGAAACTAACTCTACCGTATAGGGACCTGGTGACTAACTCTACCGTATAGGGACCTGGTGACTGGAGACTAACTCTACCGTATAGGGACCTGGTGACTAACTCTACCGTATAGGGACCTGGAGACTAACTCTACTGTATAGGGACCTGGTGACTAACTCTACCGTATAGGGACCTGGTGACTGGAGACTAACTCTACCGTATAGGGACCTGGTGACTAACTCTACCGTATAGGGACCTGGTGACTAACTCTACCGTATAGGGACCTGGAGACTAACTCTACCGTATAGGGACCTGGTGACTAACTCTACCGTATAGGGACCTGGTGACAGGAGACTAACTCTACCGTATAGGGACCTGGTGACTGGAGACTAACTCTACCGTATAGACCTGGTGACTGGAGACTAACTCTACCGTATAGGGACCTGGTGACTAACTCTAACGTATAGGGACCTGGAGACTAACTCTACCGTATAGGGACCTGGTGACTAACTCTACCGTATAGGGACCTGGTGACTAACTCTATAGGGACCTGGAGAGGGACCTGGAGATAGGGACCTGGAGACTAACTCTACCGTATAGGGACCTGGAGACTAACTCTACCGTATAGGGACCTGGAGACTAACTCTACCGTATAGGGACCTGGTGACTAACTCTACCGTATAGGGACCTGGTGACTGGAGACTAACTCTACCGTATAGGGACCTGGTGACAGGAGACTAACTCTACCGTATAGGGACCTGGTGACAGGAGACTAACTCTACCATATAGGGACCTGGTGACTAACTCTACCGTATAGGGACCTGGTGACTAGAGACTAACTCTACCGTATAGGGTCCTGGTGACTGGAGACTAACTCTACCGTATAGGGACCTGGTGACTAACTCTACCGTATAGGGACCTGGTGACTAACTCTACCGTATAGGGACCTGGTGACTAACTCTACCGTATAGGGACCTGGTGACTAACTCTACCGTATAGGGACCTGGTGACTAACTCTATAGGGACCTGGTGACTGGAGACTAACTCTACCGTATAGGGACCTGGTGACTAACTCTACCGTATAGGGACCTGGTGACAGGAGACTAACTCTACCGTATAGGGACCTGGTGACAGGAGACTAACTCTACCGTATAGGGACCTGGTGACAGGAGACTAACTCTACCGTATAGGGACCTGGTGACTAATTCTACCGTATAGGGACCTGGTGACAGGAGACTAACTCTACCGTATAGGGACCTGGTGACAGGAGACTAACTCTACCGTATAGGGACCTGGTGACTGGAGACTAACTCTACCGTATAGGGACCTGGTGACTAACTCTACTGCATAGGGACCTGGTGACTGGAGACTAACTCTACCGTATAGACCTGGTGACTGGAGACTAACTCTACCGTATAGGGACCTGGAGACTAACTCTACCGTATAGGGACCTGGTGACTAACTCTACCGTATAGGGACCTGGTGACTAACTCTACTGCATAGGGACCTGGTGACTGGAGACTAACTCTACCGTATAGACCTGGTGACTGGAGACTAACTCTACCGTATAGGGACCTGGAGACTAACTCTACCGTATAGGGACCTGGTGACTAACTCTACCGTATAGGGACCTGGTGACTAACTCTACCGTATAGGGCATATTCTCATAGAGAAACACTGCACAGAAACACATACCACCACACATGATCAAACACACAGTTCAACAGTTCAAATGTGCGCTTAACCATCACACAAAACAAGTCAAAAGTTCACAGTACAGTTAAGGTCTTCACAGTACAATGAAGTTCACACACACACACACACACACACACACACACACACACACACACACACACACACACACACACACACACACACACACACACACACACACACACACACCTTGCCTGACTGACTGCTTCTGTGTTTGTTTTGTGCCAGGGCGACTGGGAAAGGCAGGAGCTTCCTGTTGTGACATCACAGCTCCAGAGGCCCCGCTACCCGTGTGAAGGGGGCAAGCTGCCCTCACAGAGCAGTGAGCCCACCGTGGTGCAGCCTGATAGAGGTGAGGAGGTCTGACGCCCTGCTGAAGACCCTCTCCTCTGTCTGAATAACAACCCCCTCCTTCTCTTTCTCTCTCTGGTGATGTACTTCACCTCCACCACAACAACACAAGGACTAGCATGATGTCAGCTCTGTCATCATCACATTCCAGTATTCTTACACAGTGAATTAAAACATACTCCAACATCTCTCACCAGATATTTATTGTCCAATGAATCTTAAAACATTGTCACATTGATGGGTGAAGATAATGGTGGATAAATATAAAGCTTGATTTTACTGGTCATCGTGGTTTATCATTTTAAGCTGTATGTTAATTATTGACATCAAGAACTGCATATCAATGATACATGTTAAAGTCTTCTAAACCTGTCACTCAATTGATTTGGACATATAGGACTAGTTACCCAGAGACAGATTAAGCCTAGTTCTAGTCCCATGCTTAACAAATCACATTATTGTCCATCCCAAAGAAAGAATTCCTGCATTGCATTTGAAATGAATCAATAAAGTGTATTGAAGAATTCACAGGCAAGCAGTTCTACCTTTTGTTTTATACAGGCAAGTAATTATCTTTCGTTAATTCATTATCATTGACTCCAATTCAGCAAGAAGAATACACTGGGTATTCAGTTCTGCAATTAACATAGCGCAGTATACAACACTAATATTGACACAACATAGAGTACCACAGTAAGAGTCATAATACCCATAAAACCTAGCGGTCAAACAGGGAAATGGTTCCAATCGTTTTTCCACCATTCATTTTTCCCATAGGGAATTTTAGAAATAGTTAAAATAAGGGCTATGTTTTGTGTAGGCTTACCCTGGTGTGACGTTTTGATAACCGTGTATATCTCTCTAGGATAAGGTGGTCAGCAGGGTAAATGTCCTTCACGCAGTTGTTTGAGGGGTCAAAGTGCAACTTGAGGTGTGCCTTAGCCTCGAATACCATTCCGATTCCCTCCAGAGTGAACTTCTCAATCTTTAAAAAGTCAGCATTGACCTGAGAGAGAGAGAGCACACACAAACATGGTTAAATCAACACCTCTGAGGCTTGATTGCAACGAACAAGCAGAACTTAACCTGCTTTGCAACGAACAGGCAGAACTTAACCTCCTGCAGGTTAGCACTGGATGTCTTAAAACGCTACAAACAGGAGATTACATTCACCTCCTGGTTAAAATAAGCTTGATTGCTAGGGAAAACCTACAAGGATAAACCATCAGATTAGTTGATCTCCTGTTGTTACCGTGTCAAGTGACTACGATACCAGACAGCTGGTCTAGATTCTCTACTCTCGCCCCCAATGAAATATCAACCCATCAGGAGCATTGAAACCAAAAGGCTGATCAGTCAATCAAATGTGTTGTCATGTGTTGCTGCCTTGCTATGTTGTCTCTCTTGTTGTGATGTGTGTTTTGTCCTGTATTTATATTGTATTTATTATTGTTTATTTTTTTAATCCCAGGCTCCGTCCCCGCAGGAAGCCTTTTGCCTTTTGGTAGGCCATCATTGTAAATAAGAATTTATTCTTAACTGATTTGCCTAGTTAAATAAAGGTTAAATAAAATAAATAAAGTATTTGTAAAGTCCTTTTTACATCAGCACATACAGTTGAAGTCGGAAGTTTACATACACATCTTGTTAACAATCTATAGTTTTGGCAAGTCGGTTAGGACATCTACTTTGTGCATGACACAAGTAATTTTTCCAACAATTGTTTACAGACAGATTATTTCACTTATAATTCACTGTATTACAATTCCAGTGGGTCAGAAGTTTACATACACTAAGTTGACTGTGCCTTTAAACAACTTGGATAAATTCCAGAAAATAATGTAATGGCTTTAGAAGCTTCTGATAGGCTAATTTGAGTCAATTGGAGGTGTACCTGTGGATGTATTTCAAGGCCTACCTTCAAACTCAGTGCCTCTTTGCTTGAAATCATGGGAAAATCAAAGGAAATCAGCCAAGACCTCAGAAAGTAAATTGTAGACCTCCACAAGTCTGGTTCATCCTTGGGAGCAATTTCCAAATGCCTGAAGGTACCACGTTCATCTGTACAAACAATAGTACGCAAGTATAAACAACATGAAACCACACAGCCATCATACCACTCAGGAAGGAGATGTGATCTCTCCTAGAGATGAACATACTTTGGTGCAAAAAGTGCAAATCAATCCCAGAACAACAGCAAAGGACCTTGTTAAGATGCTGGAGGAAACAGGTACAAAAGTATCTATATCCACAGTAAAATGAGTCCTATATCGACATAACCTGAAAGGCCGCTCAGCAAGGAAGAAGCCACTGCTCCAAAACCGCCATAAAAAAGCCAGACTACGGTTTGCAACTGCACATGGGGACAAAGATCGTATTTTTTGGAGAAATGTCCTCTGGTCTGATGAAACAAAAATAGAACTGTTTGGCCATAATGACCATCATTATGTTTAGAGGAAAAAGGGGGAGGCTTGCAAGCCGAAGAACACCATCCCAACCGTGAAGCACAGGGTGGCAGCATCATGTTGTGGGGGTGCTTTGCTGCAGGAGGGACTGGTGCACTTCACAAAATAGATGGCATCATGTGGATATATTGAAGCAACATCTCAAGACATCAGTCAGGAAGTTAAAGCTTGGTCGCCAATGGGTCTTCCAAATGGACAATGACCCCAAGCAGACTTCCAAAGTTGTGGAAAAATGTCTTAAGGACAACAAAGTCAAGGTATTGGTAGTGGCCATCACAAAGCCCTGACCTCAATGCTATTCAACATTTTGGGGCAGAACTGAAAAAGCGTGTGCGAGCAAGGAGGCCTACAAACCTGACTCAGTTACACCAGCTCTGTCAGGAGGAATGGGCCAAAATTCACCCAATTTATTAAGCACAACCCCCACCTGTGGACGTCGGGCCCTCATACCACCCTCATGGAGTCTGTTTCTGACCGTTTGAGCAGACACATGCACATTTGTGGCCTGCTGGAGGTCATTTTGCAGGGCTCTGGCAGTGCTCCTCCTGCTCCTCCTTGCACAAAGGCGGAGGTAGCGGTCTTGCTGCTGGGTTGTTGCCCTCCTACGGCCTCTTCCACGTCTCCTGATGTACTGGCCTGTCTCCTGGTAGCGCCTCCATGCTCTGGACACTACGCTGACAGACACAGCAAACCTTCTTGCCACAGCTCGCATTGATGTGCCATCCTGGATGAGCTGCACTACCTGAGCCACTTGTGTGGGTTGTAGACTCCGTCTCATGCTACCACTAGAGTGAAAGCACCGCCAGCATTCAAAAGTGACCAAAACATCAGCCAGGAAGCATAGGAACTGAGAAGTGGTCTGTGGTCCCCACCTGCAGAACCACTCCTTTATTGGGGGTGTCTTGCTAATTGCCTATAATTTCCACCTGTTGTCTATTCCATTTGCACAACAGCATGTGAAATTTATTGTCAAACAGTGTTGCTTCCTAAGTGGACAGTTTGATTTCACAGAAGTGTGATTGACTTGGAGTTACATTGTGTTGTTTAAGTGTTCCCTTTATTTTTTTGAGCAGTGTATAATACATGCCATTCTAAATAACTTTAGACCCCATTTTAATTTGCTAAAAAAATATAGATTAAATAAGTCAATCACTATTTACTTGATTTAGTTAAACATTTCAAATATGGACTGTCCACGGATATTTTTGCCATAATCTTGATAAGAAATGACCATATTGGAAAATTTTATATAAAAAATAGTTAATAAAATAATACAAGTAGGCAACACCATTATCATAGGTTTTCCATTCATTCAACGTGTTGGGTAAATTGCCACAGTAAACGAGGAAATACTTTATTTCAGTTGTATGGAACGATTTTCAAATAGATAACATCTACCTTAGTGTGCTCATAAAATAGGACTAAGTTCCCTTACAAAAAAATATTGCAGTTTTGAAATTGCAGTAACTGCAGTTGACTGTGGTATTTTGGCACAGTAATTGCAGAATAACTGCAGTTATATTGCACTGTAACTGCAGTTACACAGCAAAACTACTGCAGCAAAAAAACGGTTATTTTGGACTCAGTATTTAATTTTTTTAAACATTTTTAAATTTCACCTTTATTTAACCTGGTAGGCCAGTTGAGAACTAGTTCTCATTTACAACTGCGACCTGGCCAAGATAAAGCAAGCAGTGCGACAAAAACAACAACACAGAGTTACATATGGGATAAACAAACGTACAGTCAATAACACAATAGAAAGATCTGTACACAGTGTGTGCAAATGAAATAAGGAGGTAAGGCAATAAATAGGCCAATAGTGGCGAACTAATTACAATTTAGCAATTTACACTGGAGTGACATATGTGCAGATGAGGATCTGCAAGTAGAAATACTGGTGTGCAAAAGAACAGAAAAACAAAAACAAATATTGGGATGAGGTAGGTAGTTGGTTGGATGGGCTATTTACAAATGGGCTGCGTACAGCTGCAGCGATCGGTAAGCTGCTCTGACAGCTGATGCTTAAAGTTAGTGAGGGAGATATAAGTCTCCAACTTTAGTGACTTTTGCATTTCGTTCCAGTCATTGGCAGCAAAGAACTGTAAGGAAAGGCGGTCAAAGGAGGTGTTGGCTTTGGGGATGACCAGTGAAATATACCTGCTGGAGCATGTGCTACGGGTGGGTATTGATATGGTGACCAGTGAGCTGAGATAAGGCGGAGCTATACCTTGCAAAGACTTATAGATGACCTGGAGCCAGTGGGTTTGGCGATGAATATGACCAGCCAACGAGAGCATACAGGTCGCAGTGGTGGGTAGTATATGGGGCTTTGGTGACAAAACGGATGGCACTGTGATAGACTGCATCCAATTTGCTGAGTAGAGTGTTGGAGGCTAATTTGTAAATGACATCGCCGAAGGCAAGGATCGATAGGATAGTCAGTTTTACGAGGGTAAGTTTGGCAGCATGAGAGGAGGTGTTGTTGCGAAATAGGAAGCCAATTCTAGATTTAACTTTGGATTGGAGATGCTTAATATGAGTCTGGAAGGAGAGTTTACTGTCTAGTCAGACACCTAGGTATTTATAGTTGTCCACATATTCTAAGTCAGAACCGTCCAGAGTAGTGATGCTAGTCGGGCGGGCAGGTGCGGGCAGCGATCGGTTGAAGAGCATGCATTTCATTTTACTAGCATTTAAGAGCATTTGGAGGCCACGGAAAGAGTGTTGTATGGCGTTGAAGCTCGTTTGGAGGTTAGTAAACACAGTGTCCAAAGAAGGGCCAGATGTATACATAATGGTGTTGTCTGCGTAGAGGTGGATCAAAGAATCACCAGCAGCAAGAGCGGCATCATGTATATATATACAGAGAAAAGAGTTGGCTCGAGAATTGATCCCTGTGGCACCCCCATAGAGACTGCCAGAGGTCCGGACAACAGGCCCTCTAATTTGACACACTGAACTCTATCTGAGAAGTAGTTAGTGAACCAGGCGAGGCAGTCATTAGAGAAACCAAGGCTGTTGAGTCTGCCGATAAGAATACGGTATTTGCAGCACACGTTATTGCAGTTATACTCCACTCTGACTGCAATATTTTATTGTAAGGGGTTGTTCCAAGGATAATACCAACCAGAGGATGAAATAGTATTGAAAAATGTTGGCTGCCATCAAGAATAAAGATAACCTCAACATCCGAGTTATGTAGTGGTAAATTGCTGGCCAATATTGGTTGCAATTGAGATCAGCAGTGCAGGTGGTTTTAGTGCGTATTGATGGTTTAACGAGAGATCAGCTGGCGATAAGCTGGTGGCTCATCGATGGTTGCAATTGTCCCAGAGTGTTTAAAGACAGTTCTTAATCCATCCTTAAGAACTGTCAGCTCAGAGAACCTGAGACTGTTTTTAATGATGCTAAACTAAACCTGACTCCTCTCTTCAAAATAACTATTCCATGCTAAGTATTTTATAATAAATTTTTCTTTAATGTAGAAAAATAAAGACAAGAAGTCGCACGCTCTGAATATGCTCCCAACAATTCAACAGTTACATGGACACATCAGCTAATGGATTTTAGTAGGGAAATAGGGAAAGGGAAGGAATACCTAGTTAGTTGTACAAATGAATGCATGCATTCAACTGAAATGTGTCTTCCGCACTTAACCCAAGCCCTCTGAATCAAAGCGGTGAGGGGGGATGCTGCCTTAACCACGTCATCGGCGCCCAGGGAACAGGGGCAGAACGACAGATTTTTACCTTGTCAGATTCGGGATTCGATCCAGCAACATTTTGGTTACTGGCCGAAAGCTCCTACCCAAGAGTAGTCTCTTTCTTTAATGAAAACCACATTTAAAAAAGAGGTCTAAGATAGACTCTGATGAGGTCACAAAACACTTACACCAGTTCATTCACGTCTCAATGTCAAAACCATTCGGGTCCGATGAGTCTGTTCCTTTGCTTCCTTCCCTCGCAGTGCTGTAGCCCTGGCTCTGTTCCACAAACGAGCTTGTCTGGAGGCTTGTCTAACCCAGGCCCAAGCCTGGACACTAGCTCAACCGCAGTGGAAGTCTACTGGCCTAGCCTCTATCCCGGCCCCGGCCCCAGCCTAGCCAAGACCCTCCTTAGCCTGATCCATTCCAAATCGTTATTTCACACCATCTCTTTCCCACCTCTCTCTTCTCTTCCTGTCTCTCTTCCTGTCAGTACTTCATGCTGAGTCTTTCATCCCCTCGCTCACTTGTCCTCTCCTCCCTCCTTCTGTCCTCTCTGATTCCCATTCCCTCTCTCCCTCCTTTCCTCTCTTTCACCCTCCTTTCCTTTCTCTTCCTCCCTTCTAGTGTAGGCAGGGCCTGTGGAGGGCTTTAACGTAGGCAGGGCCTGTGGAGGGCTTTAACGTAGGCAGGGCCTGTGGAGGGCTTCAATGTAGGCAGGGCCTGTGGAGGGCTTCAACGTAGGCAGGGCCTGTGGAGGGCTTTAACGTAGGCAGGGCCTGTGGAGGGCTTCAATGTAGGCAGGGCCTGTGGAGGGCTTCAACGTAGGCAGGGCCTGTGGAGGGCTGCAGTATAGGCGGGGCCTGTGGAGGGGTGCAGTGTAGGCAGGGCCTGTGGTGGGCTGCAACGTAGGCGGGGCCTGTGGAGGGCTGCAGCATTGGGCCAGGGCCAGGGCTGTGTGAATGTGTGTGTGTGTGTGTTTGTGTTTGTGTGCTCTGCACTCTGACACGCTGCTCTGCTCTAATGCTACGCTGTGTTGGGCTGATGTGATGGGATGGGATGTGTGACTAATGATAAGGGAGAGGGGAATAGATCCTCTGGGACAGGAGGGGACCTGGAGATGTGGTGTCTTAAACCCCAACATACCACAGCCTTAACACACACACACACACGCCTGCCCTGTCTCTACCATACAGTCCAGCAGCAGCTTAGTGAACAAGACAACGGTCATCCACTGAGTCACAACATGCTTGGCTGGGTAGTGGCAAGGGGGCGGGGGTACGGAAGAGAATAACACAGGACATACACATGGATTCACATATAAATCCATGTGTGGTACAAAGAACATGTCCCCGCAGAAACCCTGGTTAACAGTTAAGATACACAAAGAACATGGCCCCCCAGAAACCCTGGTTAACAGCTTCAATAGACAAAGAACATGTCCCCGCAGAAACCCTGGTTAACAGTTAAGATACACAAAGAACATGACCCCCCAGAAACCCTGGTTAACAGTTAAGATACACAAAGAACATGGCCCCCCAGAAACCCTGGTTAACAGCTTCAATAGACAAAGAACATGGCCCCCCAGAGACCCTGGTTAACAGCTTCAATAGACAAAGAACATGGCCCCCAGAAACCCTGGTTAACAGCTTCGATACACAAAGAACATGGCCCCCCAGAAACCCTGGTTAACAGCTTCAATAGACAAAGAACATGGCCCCCCAGAAACCCTGGTTAACAGCTTCGATACACAAAGAACATGGCCCCCAGAAACCCTGGTTAACAGCTTCGATACACAAAGAACATGGCCCCCCAGAAACCCTGGTTAACAGCTTCAATAGACAAAGAACATGTCCCCCCAGAAACCCTGGTTAACAGCTTCGATACACAAAGAACATGGCCCCCCAGAAACCCTGGTTAACAGTTAAGATACACAAAGAACATGTCCCCGCAGAAACCCTGGTTAACCCCGCCCTGTGCAACTGGGTCCTGGATTTCCTGACGGGCCGCCCCCAGGTGGTGAAAGTAGGAAACAACACCTCCACTTCGCTGATCCTCAACACAGGGTCCCCACAAGGGTGCGTGCCCAGCCCCCTCCTGTACTCCCTGTTCACCCATGACTGAGTGGCCATGCACGCCTCCAACTTAATCATCAAGATTGCAGATGACACAACAGTAGTAGGCCTGATTACCAACAATGACGAGACAGCCTACAGGGAGGAAGCGAGGGGCCCTGGGAGTGTGGTTCCAGGAAAATAACCTCTCACTCAACGTAAACTAATCGTGGACTTCAGGAAACAGCAGAGGGAGCACCCCTCTGTCCATATAGACGGGACCGCAGTGGAGAAGGTGGAAAGCTTCAAGTTCCTCGGCGTACACATCACTGAAGATCTAAAATGGCCCACCCACACAGACAGTGTTTTGAAGAAGGTGCAACAGCGCCTCTTCAACCTCAAGAGGCTGAAGAATTTTGGCTTGCCACCTAAAACCCTCACAAACTTTTACAGCTGCACAATTCAGAGCATCCTGTCGGGCTGTATCACCACCTGGCAACTGCACTGCCCATAACCGCAGGGCTCTCCAGAGGGTGGTGCGGTCTGCCCAACGCATCACCGTGGGCCCTCCTGCCCTCCAGGACACTTACAGCATCCGATGTCACAGGAAGGCCAAAAAGATAATCAAGGACAACAACCAGGCCACTGCCTGTTCACCCCTTTATTATCCAGAAGGCGAGGACAGTACAGGTGCATCAAAGCTGGGACCGAGAGACTGAAAAACAGCTTCTATCTCAAGGCCATCAGACTGTTAAATAGCCATCACTAGCACCTTAGAGGCTGCTGCCCTATATACATAGACTTGAAATCACTGGCCACTAATAATGGAACACTAGTCACTTTAATAATATTTTCATTACTCATCTCATATGTAGAGTTGAAGTCGGAAGTTTACATACACCTTAGCCAAATACATTAAAACTCAGTTTTTCGCAATTATTGACATTTAATCCTACTAATAATTCCCTGTCTTAGGTCAGTTAGAATCACCACTTTATTTTAAGAATGTGAAATGTCAGAATAATATTAGAGAGAATTATTTATTTGTGCTTTTATTTCTTTCATCACATTCCTAGTGGGTCAGAAGTTTACATACACTCAAATAGTATTTGGTAGCATTGCCTTTAAATTATTTAACTTGGGTAAAACATTTCGGGTAGCCTTCCACAAGCTTCCCACAATAAGTTGGGTGAATTTTTGCCCATTCCTCCTGACAGAGCTGGTGTAACGGAGTCAGGTTTGTAGGCCTCCTTGCTAGCACACACTTTTTCAGTTCTGCCCACAAATGTTCTATAGGACCGAGGTCAGGGCTTTGTGATGGCCACACCAATACCTTGACTTTGTTGTCGTTAAGCCATTTTGCCACAACTTTGGAAGTATGCTTGGGGTCATTGTTCATTTGGAAGACCCATTGGCGACCAAGCTTTAACTTCCTGACTGATGTCTTGAGATGTTGCTTCAATATATCCACATCATTTTCCTCCCTCATGATGCCATCTATTTTGTGAAGTGCACCAGTCCCTCCTGCAGCAAAGCACCCCCACAACATGATGCTGCCACCCCCGTGCTTCACGGTTGGAATGGTGTTCTTCGGCTTGCAAGCCTCCCCCTTTTTCCTCCAAATATAACGATGGTCATTATGGCCAAATATGTATTTTTGTTTTATCAGACCAGAGGACATTTCTCCAAAAAGTACGATCTTTGTCCACCTTTGCAGTTGCAAACCGTAGTCTGGCTTTTTTATGGTGGTTTTGGAGCAGTGGCTTCTTCCTTGCTGAGTGGCCTTTCAGGTTATGTCGATATAGAACTCGTTTTACTGTGGATATAGATGCTTTTGTACCTGTTTCCTCCAGCATCTTCACAAGGTCCTTTGCTGCTGTTCTGTAATTGATTTGCACTTTTCGCACCAAAGTACATTCATCTCTAGGAGAGAACGGGTCTCCTTCCTGAGTGGTATGACGGCTGCGTGGTCCCATGGTGTTTATACTTGTGTAGTACTGTTTGTACAGATGAACGTGGTACCTTCAGATGTTTGGAAATTGCTCCCAAGGGTGAACCAGACTTGTGGAGGTCTACAATTTTTTTACTTTGATGTTCCCACGATGTCAAGCAAAGAGGCACTGAGTTTGAAGGTAGGCCTTGAAATACATCCACAGGTACACCTCCAATTGACTCAAATTATGTCAATTAGCCTATCAGAAGCGTCTAAAGCCATGACATAATTTCCTGGAATTTTCCAAGCTGTGTAAAGGCACAGTCAACTTAGTGTATGTAAACTTCTGACCCACTGTAATTGTGATACAGTGAATTATTAGTGAAATAATCTGTCTGTAAACAATTGTTGGAAAAATGACTTGTGTCATGCACTAAGTAGATGTCCTAACTGACTTGCCAAAACTATAGTTTGTTTAACAAGATATTTGAGGAGTGGTTGAAAAACGAGTTTTAATGACTCGAACCTAAGTGTATGTAAACTTCAACTGTATGCTATAAGTGACCAACATAATTTGATTTTATTTGAATCATTAATCATTCTGAATCAAATATGAAGTTGTTAAAATGCAAGACATGCTGATGTGGTGTTATTATATGCAGAGCTGGAAATCTGCTCCAACACAAGGAGACAATAATAGTAGTCAGATTACTATCTTTACTAAGCAGAGGCTCAGTGTGTGTGTGTGTGTGTGTGTGTGTGTGTGTGTGTGTGTGTGTGTGTGTGTGTGTGTGTGTGTGTGTGTGTGTGTGTGTGTGTGTGTGTGTGTGTGTGTGTGTGTGTGTGTGTGTGTGTGTGTGTGTGTGTGTGTGTGTGTGTAGGCTGAGGTGATCAGGCTAGATCCAAGAGATGATGACTCATGACTGATAATAGAGAGAGACTGAGCTTCAGATCAGAACACACACACACACACACACACACACACACACACACACACACACACACACACACACACACACACAGGCTCTGAGAGGAGTCATAGCTTCACACAGGCTCTGAGAGGAGTCATAGCTTCACACAGGCTCTGAGAGGAGTCATAGCTTCACACAGGCTCTGAGAGGAGTCATAGCTTCACACAGGCTCTGAGAGGAGTCATAGCTTCACACAGGCTCTGAGAGGAGTCATAGCTTCACACAGGCTCTGAAAGGAGTCATAGCTTCACACAAGCTCTGAGAGGAGTCATAGCTTCACGGCCAGAGGGGGCAGAAGAGCAGAGCAGCACTGA
This sequence comes from Salmo salar, assembly GCF_965601325.2. Lineage (NCBI taxonomy): Eukaryota > Metazoa > Chordata > Actinopteri > Salmoniformes > Salmonidae > Salmo > Salmo salar. Next base: position 103,701,612 of record NC_138303.1, on the reverse strand, counting down.
GGCGTTTCTAAAAGGCTGGAAACCAGGAGAGTGTTATCCTGTCTGCCAATCATCAGAACACAACCAATTATAATATAAATCCCATATCCCAACCAAGAAGGAATAAAAAGCCTGTTAATGTTCGTTCTACTTGTGGTGGTGGTAGTGACATAGACAGTGTGTGTGGGTGAGCTGAGTTGAGTCACGGACAGGGGAGCTAGTCTGTGTGTATAGCTAACTATACATTGCTCACCACTCTTCTGTCAGGGTTGTGGATATATCCGTATCCGATCTGCTTGTCAATGAAGAATTCATAGTTGGAGCACCTACGGGAACGCAGTTCCGGAAGATTGCCTCCACAGCGAACATCGGGACTTTCCTGTTAGTATGAACAACAGACAGACAGCCATGTCAGCTCACACTACATCACACAGACTTGCTCAGAAGGATGTAATGTTAGAGAGAGGGGACTGTTAGAGACTGTTAAAGTCTGTTACAGACTGCTACAGAGAGAGGGCTGTTATAGACTATTAGAGAGAGGGGACTGTTAGAGATTGTTAGAGGCTGTTAGAGAGAGGGGACTGTTAGAGCCTGTTAGAGAGAGGGGACTGTTAGAGACTGTTAGAGTCTGTTAAAGAGAGGGGACTGTTAGAGAGAGGGGACTGTTAGAGACTGTTAGAGACTGTTAGAGAGAGGGGACTGTTAGAGAGAGGGGACTGTTAGAGACTGTTAGAGACTGTTAGAGACTGTTAAAGAGAGGGGACTGTTAGAGAGAGGGGACTGTTAGAGACTGTTAGAGACTGTTAGAGAGAGGGGACTGTTAGAGAGAGGGGACTGTTAGAGACTGTTAGAGACTGTTAGAAAGAAGGGACTGTTAGAGACTGTTAGAGACTGTTAGAGAGAGGGGACTGTTAGAGGCTGTTAGAGACTGTTATAGACTGTTAGAGAGAGGGGACTGTTAGAGACTGTTAGAGTCTCTTAGAGATTGTTAGAGACTGTTAGAGAGAGGGGACTGTTAGAGACTGTTAGAGAGAGGGGACTGTTAGAGACCGTTAGAAAGAAGGGACTGTTAGAGGCTGTTAGAGACTGTTATAGACTGTTAGAGAGAGGGGACTGTTAGAGACTGTTAGAGTCTCTTAGAGATTGTTAGAGACTGTTAGAGAGAGGGGACTGTTTGAGACTGTTAGAGAGAGGGGACTGTTAAAGGCTATTAGAGACTGTTAGAGAGAGGGGACTGTTAGAGACTGTTAGAGAGAGGGGACTGTTAGAGGCTGTTAGAGACTGTTAGAGAGAGGGGACTGATAGAGACTGTTAGAGACTGTTAGAGAGATGGGACTGTTAGAGACTGTTAGAGACTGTTAGAAAGAGGGGACTGTTAGAGACTGTTAGTGACTGTTAGAGACTGTTAGTGACTGTTAGAGAGAGGGGACTGTTAGAGACTGTTAGAGACTGTTAGAGACTGTTAGAGAGAGGGGACTGTTAGAGTCTGTTAGAGACTGTTAGAGAGAGCTGACTGTTAGAAAGAGAGGGCTGTTAGGGAGAAGGGACAGTTAGACACTGTTAGAGACTGTTGGAGACTGTTAGTCTGTTAGAAAGAGGGGGCTGTTAGAGAGAGGGGACTGTTAGAAACTGGTAGAGACTGTTAGAGACTGTAAGAAACTGTTAGAGTCTGTTAGAGAGAAGAGACTGTTAGAGTCTGTTAGAGTCTGTTAGAGACTGTTAGAGTCTGTTAGTGTCTGTTAGAGACTGTTAGAGTCTGTTAGAGAGAGGGGACTGTTAGAAACTGGTAGAGTCTGTTAGAGACTGTTAGAGACTGTTAGAGACTGTTAGTCTGTTAGAGAGAGGAGACTGTTAGAGTCTGTTAGAGACTGTTAGAGACTGTTGGAGAGAGGGGACTGTTAGAGACTGTTAGTCTGTTAGAGAGAGGAGACTGTTAGAGACTGTTGGAGAGAGGAGACTGTTAGAGACTGTTAGAGAGAGGGGACTGTTAGAGACTGTTAAAGACTGTTAGAGACTGTTAGTCTGTTAGAGAGAGGAGACTGTTAGAGACTGTTGGAGAGAGGAGACTGTTAGAGTCTGTTAGAGAGATGGGACTGTTAGAGACTGTTAGAGACTGTTAGAGAGAGGGGACTGTTAGAGACTGTTAGAGACTGTTAGAGAGAGCGGACTGTTAGAAAGAGGGGGCTGTTAGGGAGAAGCGACAGTTAGACACTGTTAGAGACTGTTGGAGACTGTTAGTCTGTTAGAAAGAGGGGGCTGTTAGAGAGAGGGGACTGTTAGAAACTGTTAGAGTCTGTTAGAGACTGTTAGAGAGAGGGGACTGTTAGAGACCGTTAGAGACTGTTAGAGAGAGGGGACTGTTAGAGGCTGTTAGAGTCTGTTAGAGACTGTTAGAGAGAGGGGACTGTTAGAGACCGTTAGAGACTGTTAGAGAGAGGGGACTGTTAGAGACTGTTAGAGAGAGGGGACTGTTAGAGACTGTTAGAGACTGTTAGAGAGAGGGGGCTGTTAGAGACTGTTAGAGACTGTTAGAAAGAGGGGACTGTTAGAGACTGTTAGTGACTGTTAGAGAGAGGGGACTGTTAGAGACTGTTAGAGACTGTTAGAGAGAGGGGACTGTTAGAGGCTGTTAGAGACTGTTAGAGAGAGGGGACTGTTAGAGTCTGTTAGTGACTGTTAGAGAGAGGGGACTGTTAGAGACTGTTAGAGACTGTTAGAGAGATGGGACTGATAGAGACTGTTAGAGACTGTTAGAGATAGGGGACTGTTAGAGACTGTTAGAGACTGTTAGAGAGAGGGGACTGTTAGAGACTGTTAGAGAGAGGGGACTCTTAGAGACTGTTAGAGACTGTTAGAGTCTGTTAGAGAGAGGGGACTGTTAGAGAATGTTAGAGACTGTTAGAGAGAGGGGACTGTTAGAGTCTGTTAGAGACTGTTAGAGAGAGGGGACTGTTAGAGACTGTTAGAGACTGTTAGAGAGAGCGGACTGTTAGAAAGAAAGGGCTGTTAGGGAGAAGTGACAGTTAGAAACTGTTAGAGACTGTTGGAGACTGCTAGTCTGTTAGAAAGAGGGGGCTGTTAGAGAGAGGGGAATGTTAGAAACTGGTAGAGACTGTTAGAGAATGTTAGAAACTGTTAGAGTCTGTTAGAGAGAAGAGACTGTTAGAGACTGTTAGAGACTGTTAGAGAGAGGGGACTGTTAGAGACTGTTAGAGTCTGTTAGAGTCTGTTAGAGTCTGTTAGAGTCTGTTAGAGACTGTTAGAGTCTGTTAGAGTCTGTTAGAGAGAAGAGACTGTTAGAGACTGTTAGAGTCTGTTAGAGTCTGTTAGAGACTGTTAGAGAGAGGGGACTGTTAGAGACTATTGGAGAGAGGAGACTGTTAGAGACTGTTAGAGACTGCTGGAGAGAGGAGACTGTTAGAGTCTGTTAGAGACTGTTAGAGACTGTTAGAGAGAGGGGACTGTTAGAAACTGTTAGAGTCTGTTAGAGACTGTTAGAGTCTGTTAGAGATTGTTAGAGTCTGTTAGAGTCTGTTAGAGTCTGTTAGAAACTGTTAGAGTCTGTTAGAGTCTGTTAGAGTCTGTTAGAGACTGTTAGAGTCTGTTAGAGACTGTTAGAGTCTGTTAGAGACTGTTAGAGTCTGTTAGAGTCTGTTAGAGACTGTTAGAGAGAGGGGACTGTTAGAAACTGTTAGTCTGTTAGAGAGAGGAGACTGTTAGAGACTGTTGGAGAGAGGGGACTGTTAGAGACTGTTAGTCTGTTAGAGAGAGGAGACTGTTAGAGACTGTTGGAGACTGTTAGAGAGAGGAGACTGTTAGAGACTGTTAGAGACTGTTAGAAACTGTTAGAGAGAGGAGACTGTTGGAGAGAGGAGACTGTTAGAGACTGTTAGAGACTATTAGAGAGAGGAGACTGTTGGAGAGAGGAGACTGTTGGAGACTGTTAGAGACTGTTAGAGAGAGGAGACTGTTGGAGAGAGGAGACTGTTAGAGACTGTTAGAGACTGTTAGAGAGAGGAGACTGTTGGAGAGAGGAGACTGTTAGAGACTGTTAGAGACTGTTAGAGAGAGGAGACTGTTGGAGAGAGGAGACTGTTAGAGACTGTTAGAGACTGTTGGAGAGAGGAGACTGTTAGAGAGAGGAGACTGTTAGAGACTATTGGAGAGAGGAGACTGTTAGAGACTGTTAGAGACTGTTGGAGAGAGGAGACTGTTAGAGTCTGTTAGAGACTGTTAGAGACTGTTAGAGAGAGGGGACTGTTAGAAACTGTTAGAGTCTGTTAGAGACTGTTAGAGTCTGTTAGAGACTGTTAGAGTCTGTTAGAGTCTGTTAGAGACTGTTAGAGAGAGGGGACTGTTAGAAACTGTTAGAGTCTGTTAGAGGCTGTTAGAGTCTGTTAGAGTCTGTTAGAGACTGTTAGAGTCTGTTAGAGTCTGTTAGAGTCTGTTAGAGTCTGTTAGAGTCTGTTAGAGTCTGTTAGAGACTGTTAGAGACTGTTAGAGAGAGGGGACTGTTAGAAACTGTTAGAGTCTGTTAGAGGGAAGAGACTGTTAGAGACTGTTGGAGACTGTTAGTCTGTTAGAGAGAGGAGACTGTTAGAGTCTGTTATAGACTGTTAGAGACTGTTGGAGAGAGGGGACTGTTAGAGACTGTTAGTCTGTTAGAGAGAGGAGACTGTTAGAGTCTGTTAGAGACTGTTAGAGACTGTTGGAGAGAGGGGACTGTTAAAGACTGTTAGTCTGTTAGAGAGAGGAGACTGTTAGAGACTGTTGGAGAGAGGAGACTGTTAGAGGCTGTTAGAGACTGTTAGAGAGAGGGGACTCTTCGAGACTGTTAGAGACTGTTAGGGGGGGGGAGCTGTTAGAGATCGTTAGAGAAAGCGGGCTGTTAGAGACTGTTAGGGACTGTTCAAGTCTGTTAGAGAGAGGGGACAGTTAGAAACCGTTAGAGACTGTTAGAGACTGTTAGAGAGGGGGGGCTGTTAGAGACTGTTAGAGAGAGAGGACTGTTAGAGACTGTTAGAGACTGTTAGAGAGGGGAGACTGTTAGAGAGAGGGGACTGTTAGAGACTGTTAGAGAGGGGGGGCTGTTAGAGACTGTTAGAGACTGTTAGAGAGAGCGGACTGTTAGAAAGAAAGGGCTGTTAGGGAGAAGGGACAGTTAGAAACTGTTAGAGACTGTTGGAGACTGCTAGTCTGTTAGAAAGAGGGGGCTGTTAGAGAGAGGGGAATGTTAGAAACTGGTAGAGACTGTTAGAGACTGTTAGAAACTGTTAGAGTCTGTTAGAGAGAAGGGACTGTTAGAGACTCTTAGAGACTGTTAGAGAGAGGGGACTGTTAGAGACTGTTAGAGTCTGTTAGAGTCTGTTAGAGAGAAGAGACTGTTAGAGACTCTTGGAGACTGTTAGTCTGTTAGAGAGAGGAGACTGTTAGAGTCTGTTAGAGACTGTTAGAGACTGTTGGAGAGAGGGGACTGTTAGAGACTGTTAGTCTGTTAGAGAGAGGAGTCTGTTAGAGACTGTTAGAGACTGTTAGAAACTGTTAGAGTCTGTTAGAGAGAAGAGACTGTTAGAGACTGTTAGAGTCTGTTAGAGACTGTTAGTGAGAGGGGACTGTTAGAGACTGTTAGTCTGTTAGAGAGAGGAGACTGTTAGAGACTATTGGAGAGAGGAGACTGTTAGGGACTGTTAGAGACTGTTGGAGAGAGGAGTCTGTTAGAGTCTGTTAGAGACTGTTAGAGACTGTTAGAGACTGTTAGAGACTGTTAGAGAGAGGGGACTGTTAGAGTCTGTTAGAGACTGTTAGAGAGAGGGGACTGTTAGAGACTGTTAGAGACTGTTAGAGAGATGGGACTGTTAGAGACTGTTAGAGACTGTTAGAGACTGTTAGAGAGAGGGGACTGTTAGAGACTGTTAGAGACTGTTAGAGAGATGGGACTGTTAGAGACTGTTAGAGACTGTTAGAGAGAAGAGACTGTTAGAGACTGTTAGAGTCTGTTAGAGAGAAGAGACTGTTAGAGACTGTTAGAGTCTGTTAGAGTCTGTTAGAGACTGTTAGAGAGAGGGGACTGTTAGAGACTGTTAGTCTGTTAGAGAGAGGAGACTGTTAGAGACTATTGGAGAGAGGAGACTGTTAGAGACTGTTAGAGACTGCTGGAGAGAGGAGACTGTTAGAGTCTGTTAGAGACTGTTAGAGACTGTTAGAGAGAGGGGACTGTTAGAAACTGTTAGAGTCTGTTAGAGACTGTTAGAGTCTGTTAGAGACTGTTAGAGACTGTTAGAGTCTGTTAGAGACTGTTAGAGGCTGTTAGAGACTGTTAGAGAGAGGGGACTGTTAGAAACTGTTAGAGTCTGTTAGAGTCTGTTAGAGTCTGTTAGAGTCTGTTAGAGACTGTTAGAGACTGTTAGAGTCTGTTAGAGACTGTTAGAGAGAGGGGACTGTTAGAGACTGTTAGAGTCTGTTAGAGTCTGTTAGAGACTGTTAGAGAGAGGGGACTGTTAGAAACTGTTAGAGTCTGTTAGAGACTGTTAGAGTCTGTTAGAGACTGTTAGAGACTGTTAGAGTCTGTTAGAGACTGTTAGAGGCTGTTAGAGACTGTTAGAGAGAGGGGACTGTTAGAAACTGTTAGAGTCTGTTAGAGTCTGTTAGAGTCTGTTAGAGGCTGTTAGAGACTGTTAGAGAGAGGGGACTGTTAGAGTCTGTTAGAGTCTGTTAGAGGCTGTTAGAGTCTGTTAGAGTCTGTTAGAGTCTGTTAGAGACTGTTAGAGAGAGGGGACTGTTAGAAACTGTTAGAGTCTGTTAGAGAGAAGAGACTGTTAGAGACTGTTGGAGAGAGGGGACTGTTAGAGACTGTTAGTCTGTTAGAGAGAGGAGACTGTTAGAGACTGTTGGAGACTGTTAGAGAGAGGAGACTGTTAGAGACTGTTAGAGACTGTTAGAAACTGTTAGAGAGAGGAGACTGTTGGAGAGAGGAGACTGTTAGAGACTGTTAGAGACTGTTAGAGAGAGGAGACTGTTGGAGAGAGGAGACTGTTAGAGACTGTTAGAGACTGTTAGAGAGAGGAGACTGTTGGAGAGAGGAGACTGTTAGAGACTGTTAGAGACTGTTGGAGAGAGGAGACTGTTAGAGAGAGGAGACTGTTAGAGACTATTGGAGAGAGGAGACTGTTAGAGACTGTTAGAGACTGTTGGAGAGAGGAGACTGTTAGAGTCTGTTAGAGACTGTTAGAGACTGTTAGAGAGAGGGGACTGTTAGAAACTGTTAGAGTCTGTTAGAGACTGTTAGAGTCTGTTAGAGACTGTTAGAGTCTGTTAGAGTCTGTTAGAGACTGTTAGAGAGAGGGGACTGTTAGAAACTGTTAGAGTCTGTTAGAGGCTGTTAGAGTCTGTTAGAGACTGTTAGAGTCTGGTAGAGACTGTTAGAGTCTGTTAGAAACTGTTAGAGTCTGTTAGAGAGAAGAGACTGTTAGAGACTGTTGGAGACTGTTAGTCTGTTAGAGAGAGGAGACTGTTAGAGTCTGTTAGAGACTGTTAGAGACTGTTGGAGAGAGGGGACTGTTAGAGACTGTTAGTCTGTTAGAGAGAGGAGACTGTTAGAGTCTGTTAGAGACTGTTAGAGACTGTTGGAGAGAGGGGACTGTTAAAGACTGTTAGTCTGTTAGAGAGAGGAGACTGTTAGAGACTGTTGGAGAGAGGAGACTGTTAGAGTCTGTTAGAGGCTGTTAGAGACTGTTAGAGAGAGGGGACTCTTGGAGACTGTTAGAGACTGTTAGGGGGGGGAGCTGTTAGAGATTGTTAGAGAAAGCGGGCTGTTAGAGACTGTTAGGGACTGTTCAAGTCTGTTAGAGAGAGGGGACAGTTAGAAACCGTTAGAGACTGTTAGAGACTGTTAGAGAGGGGGGGCTGTTAGAGACTGTTAGAGAGAGAGGACTGTTAGAGACTGTTAGAGACTGTTAGAGAGGGGAGACTGTTAGAGAGAGGGGACTGTTAGAGACTGTTAGAGGGGGGGGCTGTTAGAGACTGTTAGAGAGAGAGGACTGTTAGAGACTGTTAGAGACTGTTAGAGAGGGGAGACTGTTAGAGAGAGGGGACTGTTAGAGACTGTTAGAGACTGTTAGAGAGGGGGGGCTGTTAGAGACTGTTAGAGACTGTTAGAGAGAGCGGACTGTTAGAAAGAGAGGGCTGTTAGGGAGAAGGGACAGTTAGAAACTGTTAGAGACTGTTAGAGACTGTTAGAGACTGTTAGAGAGAGGGGACTGTTAGAGTCTGTTAGAGACTGTTAGAGAGAGGGGACTGTTAGAGACTGTTAGAGACTGTTAGAGAGAGCGGACTGTTAGAAAGAAAGGGCTGTTAGGGAGAAGGGACAGTTAGAAACTCTTAGAGACTGTTGGAGACTGCTAGTCTGTTAGAAAGAGGGGGCTGTTAGAGAGAGGGGAATGTTAGAAACTGGTAGAGACTGTTAGAGACTGTTAGAAACTGTTAGAGTCTGTTAGAGAGAAGGGACTGTTAGAGACTGTTAGAGACTGTTAGAGAGAGGGGACTGTTAGAGACTGTTAGAGTCTGTTAGAGTCTGTTAGAGAGAAGAGACTGTTAGAGACTGTTGGAGACTGTTAGTCTGTTAGAGAGAGGAGACTGTTAGAGTCTGTTAGAGACTGTTAGAGACTGTTGGAGAGAGGGGACTGTTAGAGACTGTTAGTCTGTTAGAGAGAGGAGTCTGTTAGAGACTGTTAGAGACTGTTAGAAACTGTTAGAGTCTGTTAGAGAGAAGAGACTGTTAGAGACTGTTAGAGTCTGTTAGAGACTGTTAGTGAGAGGGGACTGTTAGAGACTGTTAGTCTGTTAGAGAGAGGAGACTGTTAGAGACTATTGGAGAGAGGAGACTGTTAGGGACTGTTAGAGACTGTTGGAGAGAGGAGTCTGTTAGAGTCTGTTAGAGACTGTTAGAGACTGTTAGAGACTGTTAGAGACTGTTAGAGAGAGGGGACTGTTAGAGTCTGTTAGAGACTGTTAGAGAGAGGGGACTGTTAGAGTCTGTTAGAGACTGTTAGAGAGAGGGGACTGTTAGAGACTGTTAGAGAGAGGGGACTGTTAGAGACTGTTAGAGTGAGGGGACTGTTAGAGACTGTTAGAGACTGTTAGAGAGAGCGGACTGTTAGAAAGAGAGGGCTGTTAGGGAGAAGGGACAGTTAGAAACTTTTAGAGACTGTTGGAGACTGTTAGTCTGTTAGAAAGAGGGGGCTGTTAGAGAGAGGGGAATGTTAGAAACTGGTAGAGACTGTTAGAGACTGTTAGAAACTGTTAGAGTCTGTTAGAGAGAAGAGACTGTTAGAGACTGTTAGAGTCTGTTAGAGTCTGTTAGAGACTGTTAGAGAGAGGGGACTGTTAGAGACTGTTAGTCTGTTAGAGAGAGGAGACTGTTAGAGACTATTGGAGAGAGGAGACTGTTAGAGAGAGGGGACTGTTAGAAACTGTTAGAGTCTGTTAGAGACTGTTAGAGTCTGTTAGAGGCTGTTAGAGTCTGTTAGAGTCTGTTAGAGACTGTTAGAGAGAGGGGACTGTTAGAAACTGTTAGAGTCTGTTAGAGAGTGGCTGTTAGAGACTGTTGGAGACTGTTAGAGAGAGGAGACTGTTAGAGACTGTTAGAGACTTTTGGAGTATGTTAGAGACTGTTAGAAACTGTTAGAGAGAGGAGACTGTTGGAGAGAGGAGACTGTTAGAGACTGTTAGAGACTATTAGAGAGAGGAGACTGTTGGAGAGAGGAGACTGTTAGAGACTGTTAGAGACTGTTAGAGAGAGGAGACTGTTGGAGAGAGGAGACTGTTAGATACTGTTAGAGACTGTTAGAGAGAGGAGACTGTTGGAGAGAGGAGACTGTTAGAGACTGTTAGAGACTGTTAGAGAGAGGAGACTGTTAGAGTCTGTTAGAGGCTGTTAGAGACTGTTAGAGAGAGGGGACTCTTGGAGACTGTTAGAGACTGTTAGGGGGGGGAGCTGTTAGAGATTGTTAGAGAAAGCGGGCTGTTAGAGACTGTTAGGGACTGTTCAAGTCTGTTAGAGAGAGGGGACAGTTAGAAACCGTTAGAGACTGTTAGAGACTGTTAGAGAGGGGGGGCTGTTAGAGACTGTTAGAGAGAGGGGACTGTTAGAGACTGTTATAGAGAGGGGGCTGTTAGAGACTGTTAGAGAGAGGGGACTGTTAGAGACTGTTAGAGACTGTTAGAGAGGGGAGACTGTTAGAGAGAGGGGACTGTTAGAGACTGTTAGAGACTGTTCAAGTCTGTTAGAGAGAGGGGACTGTTAGAGACTGTTCAAGTCTGTTAGAGAGAGGGGACTGTTAGAGACTGTTAGAGACTGTTCAAGTCTGTTAGAGAGATGGGACTGTTAGAGACTGAGTCCTTTACATCCACTTCAGTCCACTTCCTGCTGAATCCCTTCTAATCAAATCAAATCCCAGCCTTAGTGAATCACTGGAAACATCACAAGAGCTGCATCACTGAGTCAGACTAAATCAAAATCTGATTCTACTAGTGACTTTGGTGTTGGCCTGGTGGTTCTATTTCTGTTAGTTCTAGTTCTGGTGGTTCTATTTCTGGTGGTTCTAGTTCTAGTAGTTCTAGTTCTGGTGGTTCTAGTTCTGGTGGTTCTAGTTCTGGTTGTTCTAGTTCTATTTCTGGTGGTTCTATTTCTGGTGGTTCTAGTTCTGGTGGTTCTATTTCTGGTGGTTCTAGTTCTAGTAGTTCTAGTTCTGGTAGTTCTAGTTCTGGTGGTTCTAGTTCTGGTAGTTCTAGTTCTGGTTGTTCTAGTTCTGGTTGTTCTAGTTCTGGTGGTTCTAGTTCTGGTAGTTCTAGTTCTAGTTCTGGTGGTTCTAGTTCTGGTTGTTCTAGTTCTGGTTGTTCTAGTTCTGGTGGTTCTAGTTCTGGTAGTTCTAGTTCTAGTTCTGGTGGTTCTAGTTCTGGTTGTTCTAGTTCTAGTAGTTCTAGCTCTGGTGGTTCTAGTTCTGGTTGTTCTAGTTCTGGTGGTTCTAGTTCTGGTTGTTCTAGTTCTGATGGTTCTTGTTCTGGTAGTTCTAGTTCTGGTAGTTCTAGTTCTGGTGGTTCTAGTTCTGGTAGTTCTAGTTCTTGTGGTTCTAGTTCTGATGGTTCTTGTTCTGGTAGTTCTAGTTCTGGTAGTTCTAGTTCTGGTGGTTCTAGTTCTGGTAGTTCTAGTTCTGGTGGTTCTAGTTCTGGTGGTTCTAGTTCTGGTAGTTCTAGTTCTGGTTGTTCTAGTTCTGATGGTTCTTGTTCTGGTAGTTCTAGTTCTGGTAGTTCTAGTTCTGGTGGTTCTAGTTCTGGTAGTTCTAGTTCTGGTGGTTCTAGTTCTGGTAGTTCTAGTTCTGGTGGTTCTAGTTCTGGTGGTTCTAGTTCTGGTAGTTCTAGTTCTGGTAGTTCTAGTTCTGGTGGTTCTAGTTCTGGTAGTTCTAGTTCTGGTGGTTCTAGTTCTGGTAGTTCTAGTTCTGGTTGTTCTAGTTCTGGTTGTTCTAGTTCTGGTGGTTCTAGTTCTGGTAGTTCTAGTTCTAGTTCTGGTGGTTCTAGTTCTGGTTGTTCTAGTTCTGGTTGTACTAGTTCTAGTAGTTCTAGCTCTGGTGGTTCTAGTTCTGGTTGTTCTAGTTCTGGTGGTTCTAGTTCTGGTTGTTCTAGTTCTGATGGTTCTTGTTCTGGTAGTTCTAGTTCTGGTAGTTCTAGTTCTGGTGGTTCTAGTTCTGGTTGTTCTAGTTCTGGTGGTTCTAGTTCTGGTTGTTCTAGTTCTGATGGTTCTTGTTCTGGTAGTTCTAGTTCTGGTAGTTCTAGTTCTGGTGGTTCTAGTTCTGGTAGTTCTAGTTCTGGTGGTTCTAGTTCTGGTAGTTCTAGTTCTGGTGATTCTAGTTCTAGTTCTAGTTCTGGTAGTTCTAGTTCTGGTAGTTCTAGTTCTGGTAGTTCTAGTTCTGGTGGTTCTACTTCTGGTGGTTCTAGTTCTGGTAGTTCTAGTTCTGGTAGTTCTAGTTCTGGTAGTTCTAGTTCTTGTGGTTCTAGTTCTGGTTGTTCTAGTTCTGGTGGTTCTAGTTCTGGTAGTTCTAGTTCTGGTAGTTCTAGTTCTGGTTGTTCTAGTTCTGGTTGTTCTAGTTCTATTTCTGGTGGTTCTATTTCTGGTGGTTCTAGTTCTGTTGGTTCTAGTTCTGGTAGTTCTAGTTCTGGTTGTTCTAGTTCTGGTTGTTCTAGTTCTAGTTCTGGTGGTTCTAGTTCTGGTAGTTCTAGTTCTGGTGGTTCTAGTTCTGGTAGTTCTAGTTCTGGTGATTCTAGTTCTAGTTCTAGTTCTGGTAGTTCTAGTTCTGGTTGTTCTAGTTCTGGTAGTTCTAGTTCTGGTGGTTCTAGTTCTGGTGGTTCTAGTTCTGGTGGTTCTAGTTCTGGTAGTTCTAGTTCTGGTTGTTCTAGTTCTGGTTGTTCTAGTTCTATTTCTGGTGGTTCTATTTCTGGTGGTTCTAGTTCTGTTGGTTCTAGTTCTGGTGGTTCTAGTTCTGGTAGTTCTAGTTCTGGTAGTTCTAGTTCTGGTGGTTCTAGTTCTGGTGGTTCTAGTTCTGTTGGTTGTAGTTCTGGTGGTTCTAGTTCTGGTAGTTCTAGTTCTGGTTGTTCTAGTTCTTGGGGTTCTAGTTCTGGTGGTTCTAGTTCTGGTGGTTCTAGTTCTGGTTGTTCTTGTTCTTGGGGTTCTAGTTCTGGTGGTTCTAGTTCTGGTAGTTCTAGTTCTGGTGGTTCTAGTTCTAGTTCTAGTTCTAGTTCTGGTGGTTCAAGTTCTGGTAGTTCTAGTTCTGGTAGTTGTAGTTCTGGTGGTTCTAGTTCTGGTTTTTCTAGTTCTTGTGGTTCTAGTTCTGGTAATTCTAGTTCTGGTAGTTCTAGTTCTAGTTCTGGTAGTTCTAGTTCTGGTGGTTCTACTTCTGGTGGTTCTACTTCTGGTGGTTCTAGTTCTGGTAGTTCTAGTAGTTCTAGTTCTGGTAGTTCTAGTTCTGGTAGTTCTAGTTCTAGTAGTTCTAGTTCTAGTTCTGGTAGTTGTAGTTCTGGTGGTTCTAGTTCTGGTTGTTCTAGTTCTTGTGGTTCTAGTTCTGGTAGTTATAGTTCTGGTTGTTCTAGTTCTATTTCTGGTAGTTCTAGTTCTGGTGGTTCTAGTTCTGGTGGTTCTAGTTCTTGTAGTTCTAGTTCTGGTGGTTCTAGTTCTTTTGGTACTAGTTCTGGTGGTTCTAGTTCTGGTGGTTCTAGTTCTGGTGGTTCTAGTTCTGTTGGTTCTAGTTCTGGTAGTTCTAGTTCTGGTGGTTCTAGTTCTGGTGGTTCTAGTTCTGGTGGTTCTAGTTCTGTTGGTTCTAGTTCTGGTGGTTCTAGTTCTGTTGGTTCTAGTTCTGGTAGTTCTTGTTCTGGTGGTTCTAGTTCTGGTAGTTCTAGTTCTGGTGGTTCTAGTTCTAGTGGTTCAAGTTCTGGTGGTTCTAGTTCTGGTGGTTCTAATTCTAGTGGTTCTAGTTCTGGTGGTTCTAGTTCTGGTGGTTCTAGTTCTGGTAGTTCTAGTTCTGGTGGTTCTAGTTCTGGTAGTTCTAGTTCTGGTGGTTCTAGTTCTGGTGGTAGTCGATGGTATCTAGTATTTCCAAAGGTGAAAGGTTGTGTTTGGGGTCATAAAGTTGTCTTGGTAAATTATTATGTTCAAACGGTAATGATAACTGGTGGTTGTGGTCCAGGTCATGGTCATAGTTGCTAACTGTAGATGTGGTTGTGTTCATACAGTAGTCATAACAGTGACCGTGGTCAAGTTCACTCACTTGTTGATGGTGAAACAGACGATGTGTCGGCGTAGCCCCTCAGCCTTCTGCTTCTACAGAGAGGCCTGACCCAGGAAGGGAATACTGCTCTTCATCTTACAGATGAATACTAGCCCCGACTCCAACGGTGTGTCATCAGGCCGCAGGTCAGCGTGCCAATGTCTGTAACCTGGGGGAAGGGGGAGGAGATGAGAGAAGGGGGATAGGAAAGGAGAGGAGGGGAAGAGGACAGAATGGATGAGAGAGATGATGTAATGTACGCTTTCCTACTCACGTTCAGTATAAACAGAAACATGAAACCATGCAAGTGCACAGAGGCTAAGCACTCTCAAAGACGTTACTGTATTGCACTGAAATACACACATACTTATAAGCACACATACACATGCATCTCCCTTCTGGCCCGTCAACAGATAGCAGCAGATAGTCAAGAGAGCAGTATAGTTGTACAGTGCTGTTGGAGGCTAACAGACTAACTGTATAGGATACTGCTGATGCTTGAAACAGCCACTGTAATTGGCCTCTCGTTGGCTCTGCTAGTCATGCTACTGCTGCTCTCTCAAGGACGCAGAGGCAGCAGCTAGCCTCGCGGTTAAGAGCGTTGAGCCAGTAATCAAAAGGTCGGTAGTTTGAATCCCCGAGCTGGCAACAATCTGCTGTTATGCCCTTGAGCAAGGCTGTTAACCCCCAACAACAACTGGATGTTGATTAAGGCAGCCTAGCGCACCTCTCTGATTCAGAGGGGTTTGGTTAAATGTGGAAGACCAGGCTAAGGGCTGTTCTTAGGTGCAACGCAGAGTGCCTGGATACAGCTGTGGTACAGTGTATTGGCCATATACAGCAAACCCCTGAGGTGCCTTATTGCTATTATAAATTGGTTACCAATGGTATTAGAACAGTAAACATAAATCTGTGGTATATGGCTTTCAGCTAATCGGCATTCAGGGCTCGAACCCAGTTTATAAAGCCACTTAAGTAATTTATAGGACTGTTACTGTACTGTTAGCCTGGGGGGGGACCAGTCTGTTTAGCTAACATTCCACTCCTTGTACTCCGTGCCATTGCCAGTGATGGTACCCAGGCTACGGGCGGCAAAGCTAATAAAAACATGAAGTGTGTGATTATCCCACTGCTGTGAAAAAAGAAAAGGGGAGATAGACTGGAGTCCTAATAGTTTACCGGAACATTTCACTGAAAGACGTAACTGTTTCTGGGACATGTCATATCTGAAGCACAGCTAGCTGATGTGTTGTTAACCACAGCTGGTTACAGAATAACTTAGTTAAGTTGTCTGCCATAGCACTCTCAGAGCTCAGCTGTTCTGTACACAGCTGGTTACAGAATAACTTAGTTAAGTTGTCTGCCATAGCACTCTCAGAGCTCAGCTGTTCTGTACACAGCTGCTTACAGAATAACGTAGTTAAGTTGTCTGCCATAACACTCTCAGAGCTCAGCTGTCCTGTACACAGCTGCTTACAGAATAACGTAGTTAAAGATACGCCCCTTTTTTTCAATTTTCACCTAAAATGACATACCCAAATCTAACTGCCTGTAGCTGTGATGAACGTCGTAGAGAGGAGACCAAAGTGCAGCGTGGTAAGTGCTCATGATTAATATTTATTATAACTCAAAACACTAAATCAAAAGAACAAACAAGGAAAACGAACGTCACGTTCTGCAGGCTTTACTGAGCTGTACAAAAACAAGATCCCACAACTGAAGGAGGGAAAAAGGGCTGCCTAAGTATGATTCCCAATCAGAGACAACGATAGACAGCTGCCTCTGATTAGGAACCATACTCGGCCAAACCCAAAGAAATACAACAACTAGATTGCCCACTCCACATCACGCCCTGACCTAACCAAACTAGAGGAAATAAAACGTCTCTCTAAGGTCAGGGCGTGACAGTACCCCCCCCCCCCCCAAAGGTGCGGAATCCCAGCCCCAAACCTGAACCTATATTGGGAGGGTCCGGGTGGGCATCTACCCACGGGGAGTGTGGCAGAGTCAGGTTGGAGACCTGAGCCAGCTCCCCGTGCTTACCGTGGTGTGAGTTGTACTGGTCAGACACCGTGTTATGCGGTGGAGCGCATGGTGTCTCCAGTGCGCGGTCACAGCCCGGAACGTTACCTCCCAGCTCCCCGCATCTGCCGGGCTAGGGTGAGGATCACACCAGGAAGGATTGGGCCAGTCCTACTCTCCAGACCTCCAGTGCGTCTCCTCGGGCCAGGATATCCTGTGCCGGCTCTGCGCACTATGTCTCCAGTGCGTCGGCACAGCCCAGTGCGTCCTGTGCCTGCGCCCCGCACGTGCCGGACCAAGGTCACCATCCAGCCAGGACGGGTTGTGCAGGCTCTCAGCTCGAGACCTCCAGTGCGCCTCCACGGCCCAGGGTATCCAGTGCCTCGGTCAAGGACAAGGCCTCCTGTGTGTCTCCCCAGCCTGGTGAGTCCTGTGCCTGCGCCCAGAGCCAGGCCTCCTGCAAGTCCTCAGCCTGGTGCGTCCTGTGCCTGCTCCCAGAGCCAGGCCTCCTGCATGTCTCCCAGCCTGGTGAGTCCTGTGCCTGCACCCAGAGCCAGGCCTCCTGCATATTTCCCCAGCCTGGTGAGTCCTGTGCCTGCGCCCAGAGCCAGGCCTACTGAAAGTCCTGCCAGTCCGGATCCGCCAGAGCCGCCCGCCAGTCCGGAGCCGCCAGAGCCGCCCGCCTGTCCGGCGCAGCCAGAGCCGCCTGCCTGTCCGGCGCAGCCAGAGCCGCCCGCCTGTCTGGCGCAGCCAGAGCCCCCGCCAGTCCGGCGCTGCCAGAGTCGCCCGCCAGTCCGGCGTCGGCGGCGAGGGACCCCGCTCTAGAGGCGCCACCAAAGTGGGGTGAGCCAGTGGTGTCTGCGTACCGCTCCTGAGCCAACTCCGTAGGGGGGAGGATTGGGAAGGGGGGGTGAAGCACAAGAACCGTAGTTGACGGTGGCCACCCTCCCTTCCCTCCCTTTAAGTTTGGGGTTGTTTTTGTGTTTTTTTTTGTTTGAGGTGCATTCCGGGGTCTGCACCTTTGGGGGGAGGGGGGGGGGGGGGGTACTGTCACGTCCTGACCAGCAAAAGGGGTTATTTGTTATTGTAGTTTGGTCAGGGCATGGCAGGGGGTGTTTTTCCGTGTGTTTTGGGGTTTTGGGGTTATGTTCTATGTTCTTCTATTTCTATGTTTATTCTAGGGTATCTATTTCTATTTTGGAATTGTTTGGGGTTGGTCTCTAATTGGAGGCAGCTGAATCTCGTTGCCTCCGATTAGAGACCATATTTAAGTAGGAGTATTTTTCATTGTGTTTGTGGGTGGTTACATTTATGTTTATTTGTCTAACCTGACAGAACTGTGGGCTGTTGTTTTTGTTTCTTTGTTTATAGTGTTCTCAGTTTAATAAATACAAGATGAGCACTAACCATGCTGTGCCTTGGTCTACTCCCTTCAACAGCCATTACAAGATATAACAGACTGACCCTAGCCCCCTGACACATAAACTACTGCAGCATTAATACTGGAGGCTGAGACAGGAGGGGTCAGGACACACTATGGCTCCATCCAATGATACCCCCGGACAGGGCCAAACAGGCAGGATATAACCCCACCCACTTTGCCAAAGCACAGCCCCCACACCACTAGAGGGATATCTTCATCCACCAACTTACCATCCTGAGACAAGGCCGAGTATAACCCACAAAGATCTCCGCCACGGCACAACCCAACCCACTCAAGTGACGCACCCCTCCTAGGGACGGCATGGAAGAGCACCAGTAAGCCAGTGACTCAGCCCCTGTAATAGGGTTAGAGGCAGAGAATCCCAGTGGAGAGAGGGTCTGCGTCTCTCACATGGGTAGGCAGACCATTCCATAAATATGGAGCTCTATAGGAGAAAGCCCTGCCTCCAACTGTTTGCTAAGAAATTCTAGGGATAATTAGGAGGCCTGCGTCTTGTGACCGTAGTGTACGTGTAGGTATGTACGGCAGGACCAAATCGGAAGGATAGGTAGGAGCAAGCCCATGTAATGCTTTGTAGGTTAGAAGTAAAACCTTGAAATCAGCCCTTGCCTTAACAGGAAGCCAGTGTAGGGAGGCTAGCACTGGAGTAATATGATGACATTTTTTGGTTCTAGTCAGGATTCTAGCAGCAGTGTTTAGCACTAACTGAAGTTTATTTCGTGCTTTATCCGGGTAGACGGAAAGTAGAGCATTGCAATAGTCTAACCTAGAGGTAACAAAAGCATGGATTCATTTTTCTGCATCATTTTTGGACAGAAAGTTTCTGATTTTTGCAATGTTACGTAGATGGAAAAAAGCTGTCCTTGAAACAGTCTTGATATGTTCGTCAAAAGAGAGATCAAGGTCCAGAGTAAAGCCGAGGTCCTTCACAGTTTTATTTGAGACGACTGTACAACCATCAAGATTAATTGTCAGATTCAACAGAAGATCTCTTTGATTCTTGGGACCTAGAACAAGCATCTCTGTTTTGTCCGAGTTTAAAAGTAGGAAGTTTGCAACCATCCACTTCCTTATGTCTGAAACACAGGCTTCTAGCGAGGGCAATTTTAGGGCTTCACCATGTTTCATTGAAATGTACAGCTGTGTGTCATCTGCATAGCAGTGAAAGTTAACATTATGTTTTCAAATGACATCCCCAAGAGGTAAAATATATAGTGAAAACAATAGTGGTCCTAAAACGGAACCTTGAGGAACACCGAAATGTACAGCTGATTTGTCAGAGGACAAACCATCCACAGAGACAAACTGATATCTATCTGAGAGATAAGATCTAAACCAGGCCAGAACTTGTCCATGTACACCAATTTGGGTTTCCAATCTCTCCAAAAGAATGTGGTGATCAATGGTATCAAAAGCAGCACTAAGGTGTAGGAGCATGAGGACAAATGCATAGCCTCAGTCTGATGCCATTAAAAGGTCATTTACCACCTTCACAAGTACAGTCTCAGTGCTATGATGGGGTCTAAAACCAGACTGAAGCATTTCGTATACATTGCTTGTCTTCAGGAAGGCAGTGAGTTCCTGCGCAACAGCATTTTCAAATAATTTTGAGCGGAATGGGAGATTCGATATAGGCCGATAGTTTTAAAAATATTTTCTGGGTCAAGGTTTGGCTTTTTCTAGAGAGGCTTTATTACTGCCACTTTTAGTGAGTTTGGTACACGTCCGGTGGATAGAGAGCCGTTTATTATGTTCAACATAGGAGGGCCAAGCACAGGAAGCAGCTCTTTCAGTAGTTTAGTTGGAATAGGGTCCAGTATGCAGCTTGAAGGTTTAGAGGCCATGATTATTTTCATCATTGTGTCAAGAGATATAGTATTAAAACACTTGTGTGTCTCCCTTGATCCTAGGTCCTGGCAGAGTTGTGCAGACTAAGGACAACTGAGCTTTGGAGGAATACGCAGATTTAAATAGGAGTCTGTAATTTGCTTTCTAATGATCATGATCTCTTCCTCAAAGAAGTTCATGAATTTATTACTGCTGAAGTGAAAGCCATCCTCTCTTGGGAAATGCTGCTTTTCAGCTTTGCGACAGTATCAAAAAGAAATTTCAGATTGTTCTTATCTTCTTTGGGGTAGGGGGCAGTATTTTCACGTCCGGATGAAAAGCGTGCCCAGAGTAAACTGCCTGCTACTCAGGCCCAGAAGCTAGGATATGCATATTATTAGTAGATTTGGATAGAAAACACTCTGAAGTTTCTACAACCGTTTGAATGATGTCTGTGAGTATAATAGAACACTATGGCAATGCAAAAACCTGAGAAAAATCCAACCAGGAAGTGGGACATCTGAGGTTTGTAGTTTTTCAAGTGATTGCCTATCCAATATACAGTGTCTGTGGGGTCATATTGCACTTCCTAAGGCTTCCACTAGATGTCAACAGTCTAGAACGTTGCTTCAGGCTTCTATTGTGAATGGGGAGAGAATAAGAGCTATTGGAATCAGGTGTCTGGCAGAAAGGCATGCGCTCAGTCATGTGCGCAGCCATGAGAGCGAGCTGAGTTCATTTTCATTTCTGAAGACAAAGGAATTGTCCGTTGAAATATTATTGAAGATTTATGATAAAAACATCCTAAAGATTGATTCTATACATCGTTTGACATGTTTCTACAAACTGTAATGCAACTTTTTTGACTTTTCGTGAACTGAATGCGCGAACAAAAAGGAGGTATTTGGACATAAATATGGACTTTATCGAAACAAAACAAACATTTATTGTGGAACTGGGATTCCTGGGAGTGCATCCCAATGAAGATCATGAAAGGTAAGTTAATATTTATAATGCTATTTCTGACTTCTGTTGACACCACAACATGGCGGGTATCTATATGGCTTGTTTTGGTGACTGAGCGCTGTACTCAGATTATTGCAAAGTGTGCTTTCGCCGTAAAGCTTTTTTGAAATCTGACACAGCGGTTGCATTAAGGAGAAGTTTATCTTTAATTCTATGCATAACAGTTGTCTATTTTATCAATGTTTTTGATGAGTATTTCTGTAAATTGATGTGCTCATTCACCGTAGGTTTTGGAGGCAAAACATTTCTGAACATTACACGCCAATGTAAAATAGGGTTTTTGGATATAAATATGAACTTTATTGAGCAAAACATACATGTATTGTGTAACATGAAGTCCTATGAGTGCCATCTGATGAAGATCATCAAAGGTTAGTGATTCATTTTAGCTGTATTTCTGGTTTTTGTGACGCCTCTCCTTGCTTGGAAAATGGCTGTGTGGTTTGTCTTGTCTAGGTGCTGTCCAAACATAATCTAATGGTATGCTTTCGCCGTAAAGCCTTTTTGAAATCGGACACTGTGGTTGGATTAACGAGAAGTTTATCTTTAAAATGGTGTATAATACTTGTATGTGTTAGAAATTTGAGTTATGAGATTTTGTTGTTTTGAATTTGGCGCTCTGCTATTTCACTGGCTGTTGGCGAGTGGGACGCTAGCGTCCCACATACCCCAGAGAGGTTATTTTCCTCAATTAAGTTGGAAAAATAGGATGATCGAGCAGCAGTGAGGGCTCTTCGATACTGTCTTTCCAAGCTAGCCGGAAGACTTCCAGTTTGGTGTGGCGCCATTTCCGTTCCAATTTTCTGGAAGCTTGCTTCAGAGCTCGGGTATTTTCTGTATACCAGGGAGCTAGTTTCTTATGACAAATGTTTTTCGTTTTTAGGGGTGCAACTGCATCTAGGGTATTGCGCAAGGTTAAATTGAGTTCCTCAGTTAGGTGGTTAACTGTTTTTTTTGTCCTCTAATGTCCTTGGGTAGGCAGAGGGAGTCTGGAAGGGCATCAAGGAATCTTTGGAATGTCTGAGAATTTATAGCACGACTTTTGATGCTCCATGGTTTTGGTCTAAGCAGATTATTAAGCGATTAAGCGATTGCAAACGTAATAAAATGGTGGTCCGGTAGTCCAGGATTATGAGGAAAAACATTAAGATCCACAACATTTATTCCATGGGACAAAACTAGGTCCAGAGTATGACTGTGGCAGTGAGTAGGTCCGGAAACATTTTGGACAAAACCCACTGAGTCGATGATGGCTCCGAAAGCCTTTTGGAGTGTGTCTGTGGACTTTTCCATGTGAATATTAAAGTCACCAAAAATTAGAATATTATCTGCTATGACTACAAGGTCTGATAGGAATTCAGGGAACTCAGTGAGGAATGTAGTATATGGCCCAGGAGGCCTGTAAACAGTAGCTATAAAAAGTGATTGAGTAGGCTGCATAGATTTCATGACTAGAAGCTCAAATGAAAACAAATTGAAAACAAGATGAAAACTTTTTTTTTTTTTTGGAAATTGAAATTTTCTATCGTAAATGTTAGCAACACCTCCGCCAGGAGGTGAGGCCTCATTTAACACAGTACATTCATCAGACTTAACCCATGTTTCAGTCAGGCCAATCACATCAAGATTATGATCAGTGATTAGTTCATTGACTATAACTGCCTTTGAAGTGAGGGATCTAACATTAAGTAGCCCTATTTTGAGATGTGAGGTATCAATCTCTTTCAATAATGGCAGGAATGGAGGAGATCTTTATTCTAGTGACTTTGCTAAGGCGAACACCGCCATGTTAAGTTTTGCCCAACCTAGGTCGAGGCACAGACATGGTCTCAATGGGGATAGCTGAGCTGACTACATTGACTGTGCTAGTGGCAGACTCCACTAAGCTGGCAGGCTGGCTAACAGCCGCCTGCCTGGCCTGCACCCTATTTCATTGTGGAGCTAGGGGAGTTAGAGCCCTGTCTATGTTCGTAGATAAGATGAGAGCACCCCTCCAGCTTGGATGGAGTCCGTCACTCCTCAACAGGCCAGGCTTGGTCCTGTTTGTGGTTGAGTCCCAGAAAGAGGGCAATTATCTACAAATTCTAACTTTTGGGAGGTGCAGAAAACAGTTTTCAACCAGCGATTGAGTTGTGAGACTCTGCTGTAGAGCTCATCACTCCCCCTAACTGGGAGGGGGCCAGAGACAATTACTTGATGCCGACACATCTTTCTGGCTGATTTACACGCTGAAGCTATGTTGCGCTTGGTGACCTCTGACTATTTCATCCTAACATCGTTGGTGCCGACGTGGATAACAATATCTCTATACTCTCTACACTCGCCAGTTTTAGCTTTAGCCAGCACCATCTTTGGATTAGCCTTAACGTCGGTAGCCCTGTCCCCTGGTAAACAGTGTATGATCGCTGGATGATTTGTTTTAAGTCTAATACTGCGGGTAATGGAGTTGCCAATGACTAGAGTTTTCAATTTGTCAGAGCTAATGGTGGGAAGCTTGGGCGTCTCAGACCCCGTAACGGTAGGAGTAGAGACCAGAGAAGGCTCGGCCTCTGACTCCGACTCGCTGCTTAATGGGGGAACCGGTTTAAAGTTTCTGTCGGCTGAATGAGTGACACCGGTTGAGCATTCCTACAGCGACACCGGTTGAGCATTCCTATATCAGATATGTCACTAGGCTAAGGACCCTGGGACTAAACATTTCCATCTGCAACTGGATCCTGGACTTCCTGACGGGCCACCCCCAGGAGCTAAAGGTAGGCATCAACACATCTGCCACGGTGATCCTCAACACTGGAGCTTCCCATGGGTGCGTGCTCAGTCCCCCCCTGTACTCCCTGTTCACCCACGACTGTGTGGCAAAACACGACTCCAACACCATCATTAAGTTTGCTGACGACACAACAGTGTTAGGACTGATCACCGACAACGATGTGACAGCCTATAGGGAGGAGGTCAGAGAACTAGCAGTGTGGTGCCAGGACAACAACCTCTCCCTCAACGTGAGCAAGACAAAGGAGCTGATCGTGGACTTCAGGAAAAGTCAGGCACTTCAAAATGCATGAGCACAACACAATGTACTCTAGATGTAATGGAATGAATAAAGGAGTTGTATATGAGTTGTCCTTGAAAGCAAACAGGCAGACAGACAAGCAGACAGACAGGCAGATAGGCAGACAAGCAGACAGACAGACAGGCAGACAGCTCAGACTGGTCTAGTCAGTGTTTTGATGCACTTGACAGAGAGAAGAATCCTTCTAGAGAACAGAACAGCTGCTCTGCATCCCTCCCCCTACCTACTGCTCACACACACACACACACACACACACACACACACACACACACACACACACACACACACCCTCAAGGACACGGTCTGTATGCCTGGCTGCCGCACATTCTAATGAAGAACAACCTCTGTCTGCTTCACAGGGAGAGAGGGAACAGAGAGAAGAGAGAGAACGAGGGAGGAACAACAGAACCATGGGAAAGAAAGAAAGGAACAGAGATAAAAGAGAAGAAGAAAAGTGAGTAGATTTAGTAATGAAGGATAGATTGAAATGAAGAGAGTCATGTAAAGACTGAGGAGTAGGTGAAGTGGGATTGGATAGAGGGAGAGAGAGACATAGACAGTCAGAGGGGGAAAGATTAAGACAGAAAAGGAGTGAAGGAATGCGTAAGGGAAAGAGATGGATAAGGAGTAGAAGAGAGGAAGTAGTGAGAGAGTCAGAGACTGAAGGAGAGAGGGTGAGATACTGAAGAAGGAGAGGGTGAGAGACTGAAGAAGGAGAGAGAGTGAGATACTGAAGAAGGGGAGAGGCTGAGAGAATTTCTAAGCAGGAGAGCAGAAGGAATGTGAGGAAACGCTGAGGAGATGTGACAACAGCAAGGAGAGATAAAGAGATGTGACAACAGCAAGGAGAGATAAAGAGATGTGACAACAGCAAGGAGAGATAAAGAGATGTGACAACAGCAAGGAGAGATAAAGAGATGTGACAACATCAAGGAGAGATAAAGAGATGTGACAACAGCAAGGAGAGATAAAGAGATGTGACAACAGCAAGGAGAGATAAAGAGATGTGACAACAGCAAGGATAGATAAAGAGATGTGTCAACAGCAAGGAGAGATAAAGAGATGTGACAACAGCAAGGAGAGATAAAGAGATGTGACAACAGCAAGGATAGATAAAGAGATGTGACAACAGCAAGGATAGATAAAGAGATGTGACAACAGCAAGGAGAGATAAAGAGATGTGACAACAGCAAGGAGAGATAAAGAGATGTGACAACAGCAAGGAGAGATAAAGAGATGTGTCAACAGCAAGGAGAGCTGAAAAGGAGGAGGAAGAGGTAGCTCCAGAAGAATCTCTGTCAGCCAGGCCATCTGGCCAGCATAGCCTCACACAGGTCCCCTTCTCCCCCAGACACACAGCAGGAAACTCTGGGGATCTGGGCAGAACTAGGCCATGATCCTCACACATAACACACATACACAAAAACACACACACAAACATGCATAATAATACATGCATGGACACGCATGCACACACACACGCACACACACACCTGTCACGGTATGGTAAACCTGTGTGTGGTATTTTGTATTTTATTAGGATCCCAAATTAGCTGTTGCAAAAGCAGCAGCTACTCTTCCTGGGGTCCACACAAAACATGAAACATAATACAGAATGACATAATACAGAACGCCAATCGACAAGAACAGCTCAAGGACAGAACTACATACATTTGTGAGTGATGTGACACGAGTAAGTTAGGGCAAAGAGACCCACAGAAGAAAACAATGTTTTCACCACAGCACAACAAAGAGACCCACAGAAGAAAACAATGTTTGGGAGACAGGGAGACATTAAATGAACAATAATAAATAATGATAAAATAATAAATATTATAATAATAATGACATCAAGACATACTTAATGTAGGACAAGATGGAGCATTAGTGAAGTCAGGCTGATACCACAAAACACGGTGGAACCAACTGAAAATATGATGTAATTCAGTTAAATCAAAACAGAATGCATTAGCGACAGTGAGCCTAAGGCTTAGTTAGAAATAGAGCTTCCTTCATTTGGAAGAGAAAGAGACACTCTGCTCCAACACAACGCTGCTCTGCTCATCTCATCTACTGGGAAACACATTACACATGACCCAGTGTTTTATACTGTAATGAAATTACACTGTAATAGTTAGAGCTGTATTGATGTTATTAAAACACCATTGTACAATACTTATCAAGTAGAACATACACTGAGTGTTCAAAACAGTAGGAACATCTTCCTAATATTCAGTTTCACCTCCTTTTTCCCTCAGAACAGCTTCAATTTGTCGGGTCATGGAGTCTACAAGGTGTCAAAAGCGTTCCACAAGGATTCTGGCCCATGTTGACTCCAGTGCTTCCCACAGTTGTGTCAAATTGGCTGGATGTCCTTTGGGTGGTGGACCATTCTTGATACACACGGGAAACTTTTGGGAGTGAAAAACCCAGCAGAGTTGCAGTTCTTGACAAACCGGTGCGACTGGCACCTATTTTCATACCCCGTTCAAAGGCACTTAAATATTTTGTCTTGCCCGTTCACCCTCTGAATGGCACACATACACAATCCATGTCTCAAATGTCTTAAGGCTTAAAAATCCTTCTTTAACCTGTCTCCTCCCCTTCATCTTCACTGACTGAAGTGGAGTTAACAAGTGACATCAATAAGGGATCATAGCTTTCACCTGGATTCACCCGGTCAAGAGGTGTTCCTAATGTTTTGTACACTCAGTGTATACCAGTATATTGTTTTAATAAAATGAATAGGACTTATATAATGGGTCAATATATTGTTTTAATAAAACTAATAATGACTTATATAATGGGACAGTATATTGTTTTAATAAAACTAATAGGACTTATATAATGGGACAGTATATGAGGTTCTAAAGGACAGAGAGAGAGTGAAAGGAGGAATTGGATGGTGAAAGAGTCTGAGAGAGAGAGCCTGAGAGAGAGAGAGAGAGAGAGAGAGAGAGGTGGAGGGGGGCCGTGAAGGAGAGAGAGAGAGAGGTGGAGGGGGGCCGTGAAGGAGAGAGAGAGAGAGAGAGAGAGAGAGAGAGAGAGAGGGAGAGGGAGAGAGAGAGAGAGAGAGAGAGAGAGAGAGAGAGAGGTAGAGAGCGACATGACGTCTCAGTCGGGGGGTCACAGCGGTGATGTGAGCCAGGCCATCTGTCCCATAAACACACTCACACAGGTCCCTAGACACACACTCCCAACTAGGCCAAGACACACAAGAAACACACACTCTCTCTCTCTCTCTCTCACTCTCTCTCTCTCTCTCTCTCTCTCTCTCTCTCTCTCTTTGCTCTTTCTCCTTGCTCTCTCTCACACACTCTCGGGAGAAACAAACCCTACTTCAAGCAGTCATGAAATTTACATTCATTCTAATTTACTACTTAAATTCCATTGGTAGTTGACAGCACTGTGTGAAGCAAAGGAATTTGTACCATATTGAATTATACATTTGATGAGGTCTGGGTTTGTTTGTCTCTGTGTGTTAAAAAAGGACGGGAATGACAGATATATAGACAGACTTACGAATGGGCAGGCAGGCAGGCATGCAAATCAGTCAGCCAGCCAGAGACAGACAGATACACAGACAGACAGCTAGGTAGGAAGATAGCCAGCCAGCCAGACAGACAGACAGGTAAGACGACAGACTGACAGTTAGACAGTCAGCCAGGCAGAAAGGTAAGAAGACAGACTGGCAGGCAGACATAGAGACAGACAGACAGACAGACAGACAGTCAGCCAGGCAAAAAGGTAAGAAGACAGACTGGCAGGCAGACAGTCAGCCAGCCAGACAGGTAAGAAGACAGTCTGGCAGGCAGACAGAGAGACAGACAGACAGTCAGCCAGGCAAAAAGGTAAGAAGACAGACTGGCAGGCAGACTGACAGACAGTCAGCCAACCAGACAGATAGACGGGTCCTGTTGTTACCTTGTGTCCGGCAGCGTTACAGACTTTGTGTGTAGAGAAGGGGAAGGCTTCATTACTCAGTTCTGTATCCAGGATCTCCTGTAGCAACTCTCAACTGTGGACAGACAGACATACACCCCGTTAACCAATCACCTGCCATTAAGAAACAGCTCTAACCAGCAGCAGCCAATGGGATCAACAGTGTGTCAATGGTATATTTAAGCAATAAGGCACAAGGGGGTGTGGTATATGGCAAATATACCACAGCTAAGGGATGTTCTTATGCACAACGCAACGCCCCTGAGGTGCCTTATTGCTATTATAAACTCCTTACCAACGTAATTAGAGCAGTAAAAATAAATGTTTTGTCATACACGTGGTATACGGTCTGATATACCACGGCTGTCAGCCAATCAGCATTCACGACTCGAACCAACCAGTTAATAGCTGTCAATCACCAATTGCAGCAGAGCTGTCAACAGCCAATGTACCCAGTAGTCAACCTGTCAATCTCAGAAAGAACAGTCCAGAAGTTCGTTTGTTACCGTCTCACTGTTTATACGCAGAATCTGTCCACGAGAGATTAGACAGGCATCAATCTTCCAACTAAGACTGATGTCTCAAGTAATATTTTGATGTTAATCTAACTGGATCCGACCGCATCATAACTTAATTCAGAAGGTTCTACCTGTGGTAGTGTAGCAGACTTTGTTTTCAGCAGAAAATATACTAATTCATTAAAAGGTAGTGTGGCACAACAGACACTAGGATTGAGTAGGCGAAACAAAACATCATCATTCATTTTCCATGGCCAGTCCAGGTTTGGCTGGTTGCTGTCTTGTCTGACGGTATGCAACACTGGGCCCGGGTCCAGCAGGGTGGACACACACACGTCCTGCTGTGTAATCTGGTTGATGAGAAGTGCCGTGTCACTGATGTAGCCTGATCCCAGATCTGTTTGTGCTGTCTTCCCAAATCCTTATGGTCTAAATGTGACAATGGTGTGACGCATGACATCGATCATGAGAAGTTCTGTAAAATGTATTCTGTAATCAGGCACTTCCCAGAAATCAGTCACTGAAGGGCCCCCGTAGTCAATGAAAGCAGGTGCTCCAGGGCAGAGCTATCGGAAGAGAGATTGGGAGAGCTAGGGTTAAAAAATTAATTCCCTGGTTTTCCAGAAATACCAGTTGGAGGACTTCCGGAATCAGGAGGGAATAAGCAGGAAATCCAGAATCCTCCAACTAGGATTTCTGGAAAACCAGAAAATGTATTGAAAGTTCATTGAATTTTATAACCCTATGCATAGCCTGTTGATGGAATATTTTTCTAAACAGAAATTATACTTTTATTATATTGTTTACTGGCTCAGCTGGTTAGCTAACTCTCAGTCTCATTGACCACCCAACGTTGCTAACGCTAGCTAGCTAGCTAGCCATTGTGCTCATCCTTCACTGTGATGCTGCCCTCTAATTTGGCTCATATTCCTCTCTCTCCTCCATTATAATGATGAGCTTCCACCATATTGTTTTCACCTGTCAAGTCCTTTCTAATAAGTGCAGATGAGTCCTTTCCAATAAGCAATTGAGATAGAGGCCAGCCTTGGCTTCCTCATTTAGGGTCCGGCAGCAGCGTTAGTGTCTCCTGCTACAGGGTATTAAACTCCATCCCACACTAGACACACACACACACACACACACACACACACACACACACACACACACACACACACACACACACACACACACACACACACACACACACACACACACACACACAGTCACTACATTGGCGGCAGTCAAAGTGATGGATGTTTCCACCACGGCAAAAACTTGGGCTGCAAGCTGCTACCGCCACGCTACGTACAAAAACAAACCTCCGTCTAACCCAGTCAAAATACACCATTTACTAGGAGGACCAGGGCTATTTCAGGTATTGGAGTGGCTGTATGGCTGGCTGAGACTGCAGACACGTCATTCTTTAGAGGTACATCTCAGAGTTGAGTGGCTGCCTCGGATGGAGGAAGAGTAATGCATGTTTAGGCCTCTGCCACAAAGTGTGTGTGTGGTCGCACGCATCACAGAGCAGAGAACTCATGAAGACAGAATAAAGGTGTGAGGTAGTGAGGGAGATAAGGTCTGGGATTGGCTGGCTGTGGCCGCCACAGCCAAGGCTTTGAGAACATGTGGATTTTGAGAGAGAGATATATATATATATATATACTAGATCTTTCATGAAGGTAGGTGGTTTCAGGGTATTTTTAAAGTATGAGGTTGGGTTGGGTTGCTGTAGAAGGGATCAGGTTGTGTGTGAATGTGGGTGTGATATTGATTTGGATGTGTGTGTATGTGTGTGTATGTGTGTTCACTGCAGACAACGGCAGACGTGACATGAAGCTCTCTGATATTTCATGAACAACCTTCTCCCATTCCTTACCTCTGAAACATCGCTATGCATCCTGAACTGTAGAGGCCAACAAGCTGTCTAATTATAATCCCAGTGTGTGTGTGTGTGTGTGTGTGTGTGTGTGTGCGTGAGTGCACAAGTCTGTGTATGCATGCGTGTCCGTATGTGTGTGCGTGTGCATGTGTGCGTGTCTGTGTGTGTGTGTGTGTGTGTGTGAGTGAGTGCACATGTCTTTGTGTGTGTGTGTCTGTGTGTGTGTGTGTGTGTGTGTGTCAGTGCACATGTCTGTCTCTCTCCTCCCCTCCCTCTGTGTATCTGTCTGTCTCTCTCTCCCTCTCTCCCTCTCTCCCTCTCTCCCTCTGTCTGTCTGTCTGTCTGTCTGTCTGTCTGTCTGTCTGTCTGTCTGTCTGTCTGTCTGTCTGTCTGTCTGTCTGTCTGTCTGTCTGTCCGTCTGTCCGTCCGTCCGTCCGTCCGTCCGTCCGTCCGTCCGTCCGTCCGTCCGTCCGTCCGTCTGTCTGTCCTCCCCTCCCTCTATGTATCTCTCTCTCTATCTCTCTCTCTCTCTCTCTCTCCTCCCCTTCCTCTATGCATCTGTCTGTCTCTCTGTCCGTCTCTCTCTCCTCGCCTCCCCTCCCTCTATGTACCTGTCTCTCTCTCTCTCTCTCCTCCCCTCCCTCTATGTATCTGTCTGTCTGTCTGTCTGTCACTCCTCCCTCTATATATCTGTCTGTCTCTCTCTCTCTCTCTCCTCCCCTTCCTCTATGCATCTGTCTGTCTCTCTCTCTCTCTCTCCTCCCCTTCCTCTATGCATCTGTCTGTCTCTCTCTCTCTCCTCCCTCTATGTATCTGTCTCTCTCTCTATCTCTGTCTGTCGCTCTCGCTCGAGCTGTCTGTCTGTCTTGTTCTGTCTGTCTGCCTTGCTCTGTCTCTCTCTCGCTCTGTATGTCTGTCTGTCTGTCTGTCTGTCTCTCTCGCTCTGTCTGTCTGTCTCTCTTGCTCTGTCTGTCTGTCTCTTTTGCTCTGTCTGTTTGTCTCTCTCTCGCTCTGTCTGTCTCGCTCTGTCTGTCTGTCTCTCTCGCTCTGTCTGTCTCTTTCGCTTTGTCTGTCTGCCTTGCTCTGTCTCTCTCTCGCTCTGTCTCTTTTGCTCTGTCTGTCTGTCTGTCTGTCTGTCTGTCTGTCTGTCTGTCTGTCTGTCTGTCTGTCTGTC
Organism: Salmo salar; assembly: GCF_965601325.2. NCBI lineage: Eukaryota > Metazoa > Chordata > Actinopteri > Salmoniformes > Salmonidae > Salmo > Salmo salar. The sequence continues at coordinate 103,670,917 of NC_138303.1, read as the reverse complement.
TGTCTGTCTGTCTGTCTGTCTCTCTCTCTCTCGCTGTGTCTGTCTCGCTCTGTCTGTCTGTCTCTCTCGCTCTGTCTGTCTCTTTCGCTCTGTCTGTCTGTGTCTCTCTCTTGCTGTGTCTGTCTGTCTCTCTCGCTCTGTCTGTCTGTCTCTCTCACTCTGTCTGTCTGTCCGTCTCTCTCACTCTGTCCGTCTCTCTCGCTCTGTCTTTCTGTCTGTCTCTCTCACTCTGTCTGTCTGTCCGTCTCTCTCACTCTGTCTGTCTGTCGTTCTCTCTCGCTCTGTCTGTCTGTCTGTCTCTCTCGCTCTGTCTGTCTGTCTGTCTCTCTCGCTCTGCCGGTCTGTCCGTCTCTCCCGCTCTATCTGTCTGTATGTCTCTTTCGCTCTGTCTGTCTGTCTGTCTGTCTGTCTGTCTGTCTGTCTGTCTGTCTGTCTGTCTGTCTGTCTGTCTGTCTGTCTGTCTGTCTGTCTGTCTGTCTGTCTGTCTGTCTGTCTGTCTGTCTGTCTGTCTGTCTGTCTGTCTGTCTGTGTGTGTGTCTGTCTCTGTGTCTGTCTCTGTGTCTGTCTCTGTGTCTGTCTCTGTGTCTTTCTCTCTCTCTCTCACCGTCACCTCCTCATCGCTAGCAACACTGTCGCAGGGGACTCGTTTGAGCTGCAGATGTGTTGTGACAACACTTCATTCACATTTCAGGATGGGCGAAGGGGCGTGAGTGAATGGTGAAGTGGGGAGACAGGAATTGGGAAGGGTGCAAGGGAATGGGGAAGAGGGAGTCGAGAGGAGATGACACAAGAAAGGACATTGTGATGTGTATGGAGGGAGAGCCAGTGGCTTAGGGACATTAGTCTCATTTTTACTAGCAGATCAGAGACTGAGAGAGGAGGACGAGGACAGCCATAATGATGAGGAAATTGGAGAAGAGGGGAGGAGAGTGGAGGAGAGGAGAGTGGAGGAGAGGAGAGTGAGGAGAGGAGAGTGGAGGAGGGAGGAGTAGAGGAGAGGGAGGTGGGTGGAGGAGAGGTGAGTGGAGGAGAGGAGAGTGGAGTGGAGGAGAGGAGAGTGGAGGAGAGTGGGGGAGAGGAGAGTGGTGGAGAGTGGAGGAGTGGAGAGTGGAGGAGAGTGGAGTAGAGGAGAGTGGAGGAGGGGAGAGTGGAGGAGGGGAGAGTGGCAGAGAGTGGAGGAGAGTGGAGGAGAGGAGAGTGGAGGAGGGGAGAGTGGCAGAGAGTGGAGGAGAGTGGAGGAGGGGAGAGTGGCAGAGTGGAGGAGAGTGGAGGAGAGGAGAGTGGCAGAGAGTGGAGGAGAGTGGAGGAGGGGAGAGTGGCAGAGAGTGGAGGAGAGGAGAGTGGAGAAGAGGAGAGTGGTGGAGAGGAGAGTGGAGGAGGGGAGAGTGCCAGAGTGGAGGAGAGTGGAGGAAAGGAGAGTGGAGGAGAGGAGAGTGGAGGAGAGGAGAGTGGAGGAGGGGAGAGTGCTGTGCTGTGCTGTGCTGTGCTGTGTTGTGTTGTGTTGTGTTGTGCTGTGCTGTGCTGTGCTGTGCTGTGCTGTGCTGTGTTGTGTTGTGTTGTGTTGTGTTGTGCTGTGCTGTGCTGTGCTGTGCTGTGCTGTGCTGTGCTGTGCTGTGCTGTGTTGTGTTGTGCTGTGCTGTGCTGTGCTGTGCTGTGTTGTGTTGTGTTGTGTTGTGTTGTGTTGTGTTGTGTTGTGTTGTGTTGTGCTGTGTTGTGCTGTGCTGTGCTGTGCTGTGCTGTGTCACTGGCCTACGCACAATTCCCATAATGTCAAAGTGGAAATATGCTTTTGAAATCTTTCCAAATAATTAAAAATGAAATGCTGAAATGTCTTGAGTCAATAAGTATTCAACCCCTTTGATATGGCAGCCTAAATAAGTTCAGGAGTAAACATCTGCTTAACAAGTCACATAACAAGTTGCATGGACTTTCATGATTTTTCAATGACTACCTCATCTCTGTACCCCACACATACATATCTGTAAGGTCACTCAGTCGAGCAGTGAAATTCAAACACAGATTCAACCTCAAAGATCAGGGAGGTTTTCAATGCCAAGGCAGCAGCTACTCTTCCTGGGGTCCGGCAAAATGAAGGCAGTTATACCATTTTAAAAACATTACAATACATTCATTACAGAATTCACAACACACTAAGTGTGTGCCCTCAGGCCTCTACTCCACTACCACATATCAACAACGCAAAATCCATATGTACGTGTGTGCATAGTGCGTCTGTTATCATGTGTGTGTATGCATGTGTCTCTGCCTATGTTTGTGTTACTTCACAGTCCCGCTGTTCCATAAGGTGTATTTTTACCTGCTTTTTAAATCTGATTCTACTGCTTGCATCAGTTACCTGATGTGGAATAGAGTTCCATGTAGTCATGGCTCTACATAATAAAGTGCGCTTCCCATAGTCTGTTCTGGACTTGGGGACTGTGAAGAGACAAGGTGGCATGTCTTGTGGGGTATGCATGGGTGTCCGAGCTGGGTGCTAGTATTTTAAACAGACAGCTCGGTACCTTCAGCTTCCACTTTGAGCCATGAGAGATTGACATGCATGTCATTAATGTTAGCTCTCTGTGTACTTTTAAGGGCCAGCCGTGCTGCCCTGGTCTGAGTATGCTTGTGATCGGCAAGGGAGCTTTTTAGGAGAAAAGGAAATGTAACAAAAATCCTAGAGGAAAATCTGGTTCAGTCTGCTTTCCAACAGACACTGGGAGACAAATTTACCTTTCAGCAGGACAATAACCTAAAACCAAGGCCAAACTTACACTGGAGTTACTTACCAAGACGACAATGAATGTTCCTGATTGGCCGAGTTGCAGTTTCCACTTAAATCGGCGCTGTCTAGCAATAATCAACAATCAACTTGACAGAGCTTAGAGGATTTTAAAAATAATAATGTGCAAATATTGTACAATCCAGGTGTACAAAGCTCTTAGAGTCTTACTCGGAAAGTCTCACAGCAATAATGGCTTCCTAAGGTGATTCCAACATGTACTGACTCAGGGGTGTGAAACCTTATGTCAATTAGATATTAGATATATTAGATATATGTCGTGTCTTTGGGCACCATTAACTTGAAGACATGTTTATTAATTAACTCCATGTAATTATTATCACGCGATTAAACAGATTAATCGTTTAACTGTAATTAACTAGGAGATCGGGGAACCAAGGAAAATATTCAGATTACAAAGTTATAATTTTCCTAATATAACTTTCCTATATTATAACATGATATATTATATTATAGTATAGGCCGATTATCTTCTGGTTTAAATGGTGTATTTTACCTCGCGTCCGTCTCATTCCAAACGTCGTAGATTGTTGTATCTGCACGAACCCAGTCTTTACTAAAAGTCATCCATACATCAATTGTCTTAAAATCATTTATTTACTAAACTAAGTAATTCACAGAAAGCATACAAACAGTAATTATCGTCACAAAGAATTGGTAGAGAAATGTGCCCTAGTGGGCTAAACCGGCATGGCTGGTGTCTTGTTAAACAAAGGGTCATAAAGGGCAGCTGAGAAGGCACACAGAGTTCATAAATATTAACAATTGATATGCTAACCCATTGCACATGAACGCTCACTCATTCGGGAACAATTGCAATCAATATATATTTACGCTCAGTGTGTGTCGGGATCCTTGTTGGAGAGTTCTGTTCTGTTCTGTTGGAGAGTTTTGTCCGCGTTCTCTCTCTCTCTCTCTCTCTCGGTTAGAATGGATCTTTCAAAGTGACATTCATTAATGTCGTTATAGAATGGATGTTTCGTCGGTCTTCGCATTCAATGATACCGAATTCTAGCTGCAGACTAGTACTTAATATCAAAGACGTGTTCTTATTCTGTATCGATAGTTTAAACATGTGGTAGGGTTAAAGTTCAGTAGAGGAATGTATGGTCAAACCTATTGGCCAACTCGTAATGGAGTGGAGGCCTGGTCTGATGAAAGTAACCCTGGGTGGGGGTTTTATTCGGAATGACAGAAAAAGGCTGTCTCATGACGCCAGGTCTTGTCTGTGTCCCTGGGGGCGTGCCGATGACTGAGTTAAGCTTGAACAGAAATACAATTCTATCACATTAACATCAGTACATAGCCTCTCAGCATATTCCAAATAGCTTTAATCTTATTAAATCATTGTATACAACCATTTAGATGCTAGTCCCATAGCTGAGGCTATTATATAAACCTTAGTATGGTAATATGGTACTATTGTCTCCAATGGGTATCACAAAATTGGACCAGTTCGTAGCTGGATTCTTCACCGATCTTTTATACCTTCTCCAGAACATAAATGTCGTTCGGTTCCCCAATTCTGTGAGTTGGAAGAATTTCCTTTGTCTCTCTATGAAACCCCTCTGTCTCAACTGGGCCATGCGGCAGGACATTCTCCTTTAGAATTTTACGACCGCCTTCACAGGGCCTGGGTAGGGAGAGGTAGGTAGGGGGATGGTGCAAGGGGGAGGGGGTCAACTGTGCTCCCTGTTCCCAGAGAGAGGGCAACGTCATGACATATATATTTTCAATAAATGTGCAAACCTTTCTAAAAACATGTATTCACTTTGTCATTATGGGGTATTGTTTGTCGATAAGTGAGAAAAACAAAACAATTCAATCAATTTTAATTCAGGCTGTAAGAAAACAAAATGTGTAAAAGGGGTATGGGGGGGTGTGAATACTATCTGAAGGCACTGTAGCTTCCACACACACACACGCACGCACACACACACACATGCACGCACACACGCACGCACGCACACACGCACGCACGCACACACACACGCACGCGCACGCACGCACGCACGCGCACGCACGCACGCACACACACACACACACACACACACAGCTGGCTGCTGATAAACACAGGGCATGGCTATATATTGTAGTTTCCATAATAACAGTGTCCACGTACTGTACCAGATGGAATTGGGGAACTGCAGGGTTGATTAAATTCATGCATAGTGAGACAACGCTGCAACTCCAATTTCAGTGGTGTCAGATAACTCAGTATATGGGACTATGTTATGCCCGAGTGGCATGAAATCAGATGACAATGAGCACTATGATCAAGATGTTATGACTGGTGAGTGTTGCACGTATTCCCCATTGCCCTAACAGAGACAGAGTAGTACTATGTTTTATTGTGAGTGCAGTGTGTGAAGCATTACTTCCTGGGTTTGATTTCAGGGACCCTCTCACAGAGAGAGATGGACATCATAAAGACTGGCCAGCTCTGTCTAGGAGACTACAGTGCTTCTTGTGTTTGACGTCAAAGACCCTCGATGAGAGAGATCGTTAAGATGATAGTGACTATTGAACACATTCCCTATCTGACAGTACCACAATAGTACCATTTCATCAATAGTGTAGATTGCTGTGTGTGAAGCACTACTTCTCAGTCAGAGAGTGACATCACAGAGAAAGACCCTTTTCTGGGTATGGGTATGTTGACACATTTCTTCCTGGGTGTGACGTCAGAGAAGCTGGAAACAGAGCAAGACAGACATCATAGGGAGGCCAGAGTAGCCTGTCCTTCTGCACTTTGAGTGACGAGAACAAAGAGAAATGGGAGCGAGGGAGAGAGAGGGCGCAAGGGAGAGAGGGAGTGAGGGAGGGACGAGGGAGAGAAGGGAGGGAGCGAGGGAGGGACGGAGGGAGAGAGAGAGCACAAGGGAGAGAAGGAACAGAGAGAGGGAGCGAGGGAGGGACGAGGGAGAGAAGGGAGGGAGTGAGGGATGGAGGGATAGAGCACAAGGGAGAGAAGGGACAGAGAGAGGGAGCGAGGGAGAGAAGGGAGAAAACAGAGAGAACAGAGTGGCAACATGACAGACAGAGAGAAAAAGGGCTAATTTCAATGCTACCCTCTTTCCTCTACATTTGTCCTTTCTATTGTCTGTCTGTAAATGGACTAGCCATTGAACGCATGCAGTATATAGTCATGTTGCCATGTCTGTGTTTGCTGATTTACTGTAAATGTGTATTTTTGATGAACAAGAGCATATGGTACAGACGATATAGGATATGATATGAATCCAGAAAATGGGTTCAAATGTGATTTTTCTGGTTGAAATTGTATGGCAAAATACAAGCCATGAACAGGTACTTGCAGAATTCTCTCACTGGGCATCACAACTCCCATGTTCCTCTTCCCAAAAGTAGAGCCCCCCCCCCCCCCCCATATGGATACTTCTACAAGATTCACTATAATGAATCTCTCGCTCTTCTCTTTCTCCTGCTTCACAGCTCTCTGACATCACAACACCCAGCACCTTGAACCTCCATTCATCCAGCTGTTCTACTAGTTCACAAGGTAGATGGGAGTGAGAGAAGAGTGAGGGAAGAGTGTGAGGGAGAGAGGAGAGGGAGAGTGAGGGAGAGAGGACAGGGAGAGTGAGGGAGAGAGGACAGGGAGAGTGAGGGAGAGAGGACAGGGAGAGTGAGGGAGAGAGGACAGGGAGAGTGAGGGAGAGAGGACAGGGAGAGTGAGGGAGAGAAGACAGGGACAGTGAGGGAGAGAAGAGGCAGAGAAAACGGTGGGATGGGAGAAGTGAGGTGGGAATGGAGAGCGCTCATTCCCACCTCACAGGGAGATATGTCTTCAACTTCAGCGATTTTTGCAATTCGTTCCAGTCATTGGCAGCAGAGAACTGGAAGGAAAGGCGGCCAAAGAAGGTGTTGGCTTTGGGGATGACCAGTGAGATATACAGATATACCTACTATGGGTGGGTGTTGTTATGGTGACCAGTGAGCTGAGATAAGGCAGAGCTTTACCTAGCAAAGACTTATAGATGACCTGGAGCCAGTGGGTCTGGCGACGAATATGTAGCGAGGGCCAGCCGACAAGAGCATACAGGTCACAGTGGTGGGTGGTATATGGGGCTTTGGTGACAAAAAGGATGGCACTGTGATAGACTGCATCCAGTTTGCTGAGTAGAGTGTTGGAGGCTATTTTGTAAATGAAATCTCCGAAGTCGAGGATTGGTAGGATAGTCAGTTTTACGAGGGTATGTTTGGCAGCATGAGTGAAAGAGGCTTTGTTTCAAAATAGGAAGCCAATTCTAGATTTAATTTTGGATTGGAGATGTTTAATATGAGTCTGGAAGGAGAGTTTACAGTCTAACCAGACACCTAGGTATTTGTAGTTGTCCACATATTCTAAGTCAGAACTGTCCAGAGTAGTGATACTGGTCGGGCGGGCAGGTTGAAGAGCGATCGGTTGAAGAGCATGCATTTAGTTTTACTAGCTTTTAAGAGCAATTGGAGTCCACGGAAGGAGTGTTGTATGGCATTGAAGACCGTTTGGAGGTAGTTAACACAGTGTCCAAAGAAGGGCCAGATGTATACAGAATGGTGCCGTCCGCGTAGAGGTGGATCAAGGAATCACCCGCATCACCCGCATTCTTACATAGGTATTCCTCTTGTCCAGATGGGATAGGGCAGTGTGCAGTGTGATGGCGATTGCATCGTCTGTGGACCTATTGGGGCGGTAAGCAACTTGGAGTGGATCTAGGGTAACAGGTAGGGTCGAGGTGATATGATCCTTGACAAGTCTCTCAAAGCACCTCATGATGACAGAAGTGAGTGTCATTATTTAGTTCAGTTACCTTAGCTTTCTTGGGAACAGGAACAATGGTGGCCATCTTGAAGCATGTGGGGACAGCAGACTGGTAAAGGGATTGATTGAATATGTCCGTAAACACACCAGCCAGCTGATCTGCGCATGCTCTGAGAACGCGACTAGGGACGCCATCTGGGCAGCCTTGCAAGGGTTAACACGTTTAAATGTTTTACTCATCTCGGCCACCGAGAAGGAGAGCCCACAGTCTTTGGTAGCGGGCCGTGTCGGTGGCACTGTATTGTCCACAAAGCCCGCAAAGAAATTGTTTCATTTGTCTGGGAGCAAGATGTCGATGTCCGTGACGGGGCTGGTTTTCTTTTTGTAATCCGTGATTGTCTGTAGACCCTGCCACATACGTCTCGTGTTTGAGTCGTTTAATTGCGACACTTTGTCTCTATACTGACGCTTTGCTTGTTTGATTGCCTTACGGAGGTAATAACTACACTCTTTGTATTCGGTCATGTTTTCAGTTGTCTTGCCATGATTAAATGCGATGATACGTGCTTTCAGTTTCGCGCGAATTCTGCCATCAATCCACGGTTTCTGGTTAGGGAAGGTTTTAATAGTCACAGTGGGTACAACATCTCCTATACACTTCCTTATAAACTCACTCACCGAGTCAGCGTGTACGTCAATTTTATTGTCTGAGGCTACCCGGAACATATCCCAGTCCACGTGATTGAAGCAATCTTGAAGCGTGGAATCCAATTGGTTAGACCAGCGTTGGATAGAGCTATGTACGGGCGCTTCCTGTTTCAGTTTCTGCCTATAAGAGGGGAGAAAAAAGATGGAGTCATGGTCAGATTTGCCAAAAGGAGGGTGGGGGAGGGCCTTGTATGCATCGCAGAAGTTAGAGTAGCAGTGGTCGAGTGCATTACTTGCTCCTGTACTGCAATCGATATGCTGATAGAATTTAGGTAGTAGCCTTGTTCTCAGATTAGCTACAATAAATGCAGCCTCAGGATATATTCCTTCCAGTTCTCTGCTGCCAGTGACTGGAACAAATTGCAAAAATTGCTGAAGCTGGAGACTTATATTTCCCTCACCAACTTTAATCAGCTATCTGAGCAGATAAACGATCGCTGCAGCTGTACATAGTCCATCTGTAAATAGTCCACCCAATCTACTGTCACGTCCTGACCAGTATAGAGTATATTTGGTTATTGTAGTTTGGTCAGGACGTGGCAGAGGTTAGTTGATGTATGTATTATGGGGTTTGTCACTGGTCTATGTCTGTGTTTCTATGTCTAGTTGATTGGGGTTGGACTCTCAATTGAAGGCAGGTGTGTTGAGTTGCCTTTGATTGGGAGTCCTATATAGTAGGGTGTGTTTGTCTTTGTTTTTTGTGGGTATTTGTTTGAGAACACTGCTTTTTGTTGAGCCTGCTTTCACTGTTTCATGTCGTTAGTTTGTTTATTGTTTTCTTCCGTGGTGTTCGCATTATTTTATAAATAAATATGTTGAGCACGAAACCCGCTGCGCATTGGTCCCTTTCTCTCTACGACGACAGGCGTGATATCTACCTACCTCATCCCCATATTGTTTTATTTTATTTTCTGCTCTTTTGCACACCAGTATCTCTACTTGCACATCATCATCTGCTCATTTATCATTCCAGTGTTAATCTGCTAAATTGTAATTACCTCGCTACTATGGCCTATTTATTGCCTACCTCCTCACGCCATTTGCACACACTGTATATAGACTTTCTTTTTTTCTATTGTGTTATTGACTGTATGCTTGTTTATTCCATGTGTAACTCTGTGTTGTTGTTTGTGTCGCACTGCTTTGCTTTATCTTGGCCAGGATGCAGTTGTAAATGAAAACATGGTCTCAACTAGCCTACCTGGTTAAATAAAGGTGAAAATAAAAAAATAAATATGGTTTCCAGTTTGCATAAAGTCCAGTGAAGTTCCTTGATGGCCATCTTGGTATCTGCTGTGGGGGGATATACACGGCTGTGACGATAACCGAGGAGAGTTCTCTTGGGAGATTATACGGGCGGCATTTGATTGTGAGGAATTCTAGGTCAGGTGAACAAAAGGACTTGAGTTCTTGTATTTTGTTACAATTACACCATGAGTCGTAACCTGTCTGGGCTAGGGGGCAGTATTTTCACGGCCGGATGAAAAACGTACCCAATTTGAACAGGTTACTACTCTGGCCCAGAAACTAGAATATGCATATTATTAGTAGATTTGGATAGGAAACACTCTGAAGTTTCTAAAACTGTTTGAATGGAGTCTGTAAGTATAACAGAACTCATATGGCAGGCAAAAACCTGAGAAAAATACAAGCAGGAAATGAAAATCTGGTGCCTGTAGGTTTTTCAAGTCATTGCCAATCGAACACACAGTGACTAAGGATTCATTTTGCACTTCCTAAGGCTTCCACTAGATGTCAAAAGTCTTTAGAAAGTTGTTTGAGGCGTCTATGATGAACAGAGACCGAATGAGAAGGCTGGGAAGTTGGTAACCCAGGGAAGGACATCACTTCATTGGCGCGCATTCATGAGAGAGGAAGCTCTGTTCCAAAACGTTTTTTCAAGACACAGGAATGGTCTGGTTGAAATATTACTGAATCTTCACGTTCTAAAGGCCCTAAAGATTGATGCTATACAATGCTTGACATGTTTGAACGAACGTAAATAGATTTTCTTAAACTTTTCGTCATCACATTTTCCGCACGCTTCCTACATTTGGAGTAGCTGAACTGAACAACAAGGAGTTATTTGGACATAAATTATTAACTTTATCGAACAAAACAACATTTGTTGTGGACCTGGGAATCCTGGAAGTGCCTTCTGATGAAGATTATTAAAGGTAAGTAAATATTTCTAATGCTATTTATGCATTTAGATGACTCCAAAATGGCGGCTATCTGTATTGCGTAGTGTATTTTTCTGAGCACAGTACTCAAATTATTGCAAAGTGTGCTTTCCCAGTAAAGTTATTTTTAAATCTGTCAATGCGGTTGCATTCAGGAGATGTTAATCTATAATTCTTTGAATAACAGTTTAATATTTTATCAACGTTTATGACAAGTATTTTTGTAAATTTTAGTACTGACTCACCGGAAGTTTTGGGGGAAATACATTTTCTGAATGTCACGCGCCAATGTAAAATGCTGTTTTTGGATATAAATATGAACTTGATAGAACAACAAATGCATGTATTGTCTAACATAATGTCCTAGGAGTGTCATCTGATGAAGATTGTCAAAGGTTAGTGCATAATTTTAGCTGGTTTTCTGCTTTTGGTGATGCCTGTCCTTGCATTGAAAATGGCTGTGTGTAATTTTTTTTCTATGTACTGTCCTAACATAATCTAACTTTATGCTTTCGCCGTAAAGCCTTTTTGAAATCGGACAACGTGGTTGGATTAAGGAGATGTTTATCTTTGAAATGGTGTAAAATAGTTGATTGTTTGAGAAATTGAAATTATTAGATTTTTGCTATCTTGTCAAGCAATCCCGTTACCGGGATGAGAACGGGAAGGGGGTCCCATAGAGGTTTTAATCATGAAACATACACCCCCACCCTATTTCTTACCAGAGAGATGTTTCTTCCTGTCTGTGTGATGCACTGAAAATCCTGTTGGTTGTATGGACTCCGACAGCATGTCCCCAGCTTGCCATGTCTCCGTGAAACAGAGGATGTTACAATCCCAGATATCTCTTTGGAAAGCAACTCTTGCCCTAATTTCGTCTACTTTGTTAACTAGGGACTGGACATTAGCGAGTAATATACTCGAAAGCAGTGGGTGGTGTGCGAGCTTCTGAAGCCTCACTAGAAGACCGCTCCGGCACCCTCTCCTTCGACGGCATGTTGTTGTTTTTTGGGGGGGGGGGGGGGGGGAGCAGGAGAGCAAAGAAGTTCCAGTGGCACAAAACGTTTAATAAGGTAGTCCCAAAACTCACAATCCAAACAGAGGGAAAACACGCACAAAACGAAGTCGCCACACACAGGGAAACTAATTGTACACACGGAGGAGAAACCTCGACTCCTAAACAGAGTCTCGAAAAACACACGGTAACACTACCGAAACAAAATCAAAAACCCCGTGGTGCAGACACCCACCCCTAACATGAAAGACATACAAACAATCCCGCACAAAGCCTAGCATGCAGCGGGATGTAGATAAACCCACCGAAATCAACTAAATGAACACAGGTGTGAAAAAACAGACAGACACAAACGAAAAGGAAAAATGGATCAGTGGCAGCTAGTAGGCCGGCGACGACGACCGCCGAGCACCGCCCGAACAGTGAGAGGAGCCACCTTCGGTGGAAGTCGTGACAGCCTGGTCTGATGAATCCCGGGTTCCTGTTGCATCATGCTGAGGGCAGAGTCAGGATTTGGCCATGGCCCCATCCTGCCTGGTGTCAACTGTACAGTCTGGTGGCTGTGGTGTAATGCCGTGGGGAATGTTTTCTTGGCACACGTTAGGCCCCTTGATACCAATTGAGTAATATGTCCACGCCTCGAAGAATTCAGGCTGTTCTGGAGGCAAAGGGGGGTCCGATCCGGTACTAGATAGTGTACCTAATAAACTGGCCACTCCGTGTGTATTTCACTATTAGTATATTACCATGGTATTTATATATTTCTGCTAATAGTCATTTTTAGCCCTGTTTACACTGCTGTTTACTATTATTATTATAATTGTTCCTGCTATCAGTCACTAGCTCCTAATCCATGCCTACATTTACATATCTACCTAACTAGTCTTGTATCCCTCAACATTGTAAATATGGTACTGGCACTGATCCTGTATATAGCTTACACTCTACGAGATTTTGGAGGACTCATTGCGTTATCAAAGCTGTAGGAGTTGTATATACTTTGCCCTGTTCCGGGATGGGGTCGAATGCCCTAACTTTCAGTGCAGCTCACGGAGGGCTATCGAGAGGAAGTCGCTATGCTGGGCATACCAATAGCTGAATTGTACAGTCTACTGGGAAAGCCAAGAACTGTCATTTTCTCTTTTTCCTCTACTTCGAGGGCTGTGCATCGCGCTGGGCTGATGGGAGTCTTGCCTTCGGGCAGGTTATCTTTGGTGGTCTGGCCACTCAGTTTTTACTAGCTAAATTCTGGAAAGCTGTTAAATCACTGAAGGGTTGTGTCTCCTCTTCTCTCCCCCAATAAATTCATTTAAATTTTGTCCTTATTACTGACAAAAATATACATCATTAATGCATTTAATCACCATTTTATTTCTGCAGGCTTAATATTTGAATGTATTTCAAAGCCAGCTCTTGGGAAGAGTAGTTTGGATGTAGATGGTGAAAATCTATTGAATGATACTGAAAATGCTGGTCAGGAGTTTTCTTTTAGGAAATGTACTGATATTATGCAACAGGCTTGTAACAAAAATAAATAGGCTTTAACGAAACACGGCTTGTAACAAAAACATCTACAGGGGCTTATCATTTGGAGCCTGGTCTGCTTAAGTGTTCAGCAACCTTTATTGCTGGCTCAGTAGCCCACATTTGTTATTTAACATTGTTATCAGAAAGTATTCCAAAAGCATGGAAATCTGCATATGTGCTGCCACTCTTTAAAGGTGGGGATTCAAATGATCTTGACAACAATCACCCCATTTCAAGACTACCTTGTTTAGCTAAGATTCTTGAATCCTTGGTTAATTTACAACTTTGTTCCAGGCTGCATCACATCCGGCCGTGATTGGGAGTCCCATAGGGCGGAGCACAGGGTTTAGGCCTGGGCATAGTACTACCACAGCAACCACGCTAGTTGTTAATGATCTTGTCAATGCCTTGGATGCTAAAAAGAGCTGTGCTGCCTTGTTCATTGATCTGTCAAAGGCGTTCGACACTGTTGATCATTCTGTTTTGCTGAAGAAATTATCAAGAGTAGGCCTGGGATATACAGCCTGCTTATGGTTTCAGAATTATCTTAGCGACAGAACTCAGGCCATCTTAATAGATGGGGTTAAATCTGAATTTCTTGAGATTCAAAAAGGTGTTCCTCAGGGTTCGATTTTGGGTCCATTATTGTTCACTTTGTATATTAATGACATAGGAAACACTGTTAATACTTGTAACATTCATCTCTATGCAGATGACACAGTTCTGTATTCCTGTGCAACCTCAGTGCTGCAGGCCGTTTGTGAACTTCAGTATGACTTTGATTCAATTCAGAAATCACTTACAGATCTTAAATTAGTGTTAAATACAAGTAAAACCAAGTTAACCTGTTGGGTCTAGGGGGCAGCATTTGCACGTCTGGATAAAAAAAATGTACCCGATTTAATCTGGTTACTAATCCTACCCAGTAACTAGAATATGCATATACTTATTATATATGGATAGAAAACACTCTAAAGTTTCCAAAACTGTTTGAATGGTGTCTGTGAGTATAACAGAACTCATTTGGCAGGCAAAACCCTGAGACATTTTCTGACAGGAAGTGGATACCTGATGTGTTGTATTGACTTTAAACCTATCCCATTGAAAAACACAGGGGTTTAGGAATATTTTGGCACTTCCTATTGCTTCCACTAGATGTCACCAGCCTTTACAAAGTGTTTTGAGTCTTCTGGAGGGAGATCTGACCGAACAAGAGCCATGGAACGATGATGGCCCATTAGACACCTTGCGCGCGAGTTCATCTTGGGTACCCTCGTTCCAATACGTTATAAAAGAGTATGCATTCGTCCACCTTGAATATTATTCATGTTCTGGTTAAAAAAGGCCCTAATGATTTATGCTATACAACGTTTGACATGTTTGAACGAACGGAAATATATTTTTTCCCCTCGTTCATGACGAGAAGTCCGGCTGGCTTACATCATGTGCTAACGAGACGGAGATTTTTGGACATAAATGATGAGCTTTTTTGAACAAAACTACATTCGTTATGGACCTGTGATACCTGGAAGTGACATCTGATGAAGAGAATCAAAGGTAATGGATTATTTACATAGTATTTTCGATTTTAGATCTCCCCAACATGACGTCTAGTCTGTATCGCAACGCGTATTTTTCTGGGCGCAGTGCTCAGATTATTGCAAAGTGTGATTTCCCAGTAAGGTTATTTTTAAATCTGGCAAGTTGATTGCGTTCAAGAGATGTAAATCTATAATTCTTTAAATGACAATATAATATTTTACCAATGTTTTCTAATTTTAATTATTTAATTTCTGACGCTGACTTGACTGCCGGTTATTGGAGGGAAACGATTTCCTCAACATCAATGCCATAGTAAAACGCTGTTTTTGGATATAAATATGAACTTGATAGAACTAAAAATGCATGCATTGTCTAACATAATGTCCTAGGAGTGTCATCTGATGGAGATTGTAAAAGGTTAGTGCATCATTTTAGCTGGTTTTATGGTTTTGGTGACCCTGTCTTTGACTTGACAAAACATTACACACAACTCTTGTAAATGTACTGTCCTAACATACTCTAAATTTATGCTTTCGCCGTAAAACCTTTTTGAAATCGTAAAACGTGGTTAGATTAAGGAGATGTTTATCTTTCAAATGGTGTAACATAGTTGTATTTTTGAAAAATTTGAATTTTGACATTTATTTGGATTCAAATTTGCCGCTCTTGAAATGCACCTGCTGTTGATGGAGTGCACCACGGGTGGCACGCTAGCGTCCCACCTAGCCCCAAGAGGTTAATGCTGTTCTCTAGGTCACGAAATGTTGACCCTGAGGACCTGGATTGATGACAAGTTGTCCTTTGTAACACATATAACAAATCTGACTAAGAAGCTAAGATCCAAGAGAATTTTTTTATATACCGTAATTTCCGATTATTAAGTGCACCTGAATATAAGCCGCACCCACTGAATTTTAAAAAAAGTATTATTTTGAACATAAATAAGCTGCACATGTCTATAAGCCGCAGGTGCCTACCGGTACATTGAAACAAATTAACTTTGCACAGGCTTTAACGAAACATGGCTTGTAACAAAAATAAATAGGCTTTAATGAAACACGGCTTGTAACAAAAATAAATAGGCTTTAACGAAACACGGCTTGTAACAAAAAATAAAAAATTAGCAGTAAGCTTTAGTTGTTTTTTTGCACTGAGTCAATTCCTCACGCTGCTGTTTCCAACGTCGTATCATCGACTCATTAAGACCAAGCTCCCGTGCAGCAGCTCTATTTCCTTTTCCAACAGCCAGATCCATCGCCTTCAACTTGAAAGCTGCATCATATGCATTTCTCCGTATCTTTGCCATGATGAGGGTGACAACATGACTACCGTAATCAGAATGATGGGAAGTTTGAGAGCGCTCGATTTAATCTAAACAGTAAACAAAAAAGTTGTTTGACAGTCGGCTGCTTTAGCATTACCACTCAAACGTGCCCAGTATCTGTGGAGCTACTAGTGGCAACGTCAATCTCAACTTGACCCGCCAGATTCAGAAGCTTGAAAACCCTATGAGAAAAAAAAGCTTGATTTTTGCCTCTCATAAAACTAAAACTTTTTATTTTGTTTTAGTTAGTTTTGGAGTCAAAGATAATAGTTTATTATTTTATTTCAGTTTAATAAATCGTTTTTTCATGATTCATTTTAGTTTTGGTTTCAGTTTAGTGTAGTAACCTTGCCAACCACCTTACCCAATATTATCAGACTGAAGTTTGTCTCACCGGAGCAGCACCATCCCAGTTGAACCATCCTGGTCTCTCCCAAACATAACTCTCCTGGAACACGCAGCCCTACTCCGTTAGAACCTACGGAAACACAGTCAAACGGCTAATATTAGGGTTATAATTAACATCAAAACCAGCACCTGCAATGCAGAGCCATAGATAGCATTAGCATCGCTATTAACATTAATATCACAGTGTCGTCAGCACCCACATTTACACAGCTTCTGTTAGCATTACTGCACCTACGATACAGTTACACAGCTAGCATTAGCATTACAGCACCTATGATACAGTTACACAGCTAGCATTAGCATTACAGCACCTATGATACAGTTACACAGCTAGCATTAGCATTACAGCACCTATGATACAGTTACACAGCTAGCATTAGCATTACAGCACCTACAATACAGTTACACAGCTACCATTAGCATTACAGCACCTATGATACAGTTACACAGCTAGCATTAGCATTACAGCACCTACGATACAGTTACACAGCTAGCATTATCATTATTACATATTAATACAATGGTATCAACATTATCATAACTTGTATGGTATTAACATGAATACCATAATGTTACCATCAACATAATCACTACTTTACCTTGTATTATTTAGTCACCGTTATTCAATGACTAATGGGCTCCAATATTAAAAGAACCTCAACATTTGTCATTTCAACCTCTCACCTGTACAAACTGTATATTAAAATTTAAACTGTTTAAAAAAATTGAGATAGTTGAAACAGTTGAGATAATTGAAACAGTTGAGATAGTTGAGATAGTTGAAACAGTTGAAACAGTTGAGATAGTTGAGATAGTTGAAACAGTTGAAACAGTTGAGATAGTTGAGATAGTTGAAACAGTTGAAACAGTTGAGATAGTTGAGATAGTTGAGATAGTTGAAACGGTTGAAACAGTTAAGATAGTTGAAAAAGTTGAAACAGTTGAGATAGTTGAGATAGTTGAAACAGTTGAGATAGTTGAAACAGTTGAAGGAGTTGAAACAGTTGAGATAGTTGAAACAGTTGAAACAGTTGAGATAGTTGAGATAGTTGAAACAGTTGAGATAGTTGAAACAGTTGAAACAGTTCAGATAGTTGAGATAGTTGAAACAGTTGAAACAGTTGAAACAGTTGAGATAGTTGAGATAGTTGAAACAGTTGAGATAGATGAAAGAGTTGAAACAGTTGAGATAGCTGAGATAGTTGAAACAGTTGAAACAGTTGAAACAGTTGAGATAGTTGAGATAGTTGAAACAGTTCAGATAGTTGAAACAGTTGAAACAGTTGAGATAGTTGAAACAGTTGAAACAGTTGAAACAGTTGAGATAGTTGAAACAGTTGAAACAGTTGAGATAATTGAAACAGTTCAGATAGTTGAAACAGTTGAGATAGTTGAGATAGTTGAAACAGTTGAAACAGTTGAAACAGTTGAGATAGTTGAGATAGTTGAAACAGTTCAGACAGTTGAAACAGTTGAGATAGTTGAGATAGTTGAAACAGTTCAGATAGTTGAAACAGTTGAAACAGTTGAGATAGTTGAAACAGTTGAAACAGTTGAAACAGTTGAGATAGTTGAAACAGTTGAAACAGTTGAAACAGTTGAGATAGTTGAAACAGTTGAAACAGTTGAGATAATTGAAACAGTTGAGATAGTTGAGATAGTTGAAACAGTTGAAACAGTTTTGATAATTGAAACAGTTGAAACAGTTGAGATGGTTGAGATAGTTGAAACAGTTGAGATAGTTGAAACAGTTGAAACAGTTGAAACAGTTGAGATAGTTGAAACAGTTGAAACAGTTGAGATGGTTGAGATAGTTGAAACAGTTGAAACAGTTGAAACAGTTGGGATAGTTGAAACAGTTGAAACAGTTGAGATAATTGAGATAGTTGAAACAGTTGAAACAGTTGAGATAGTTGAAACAGTTGAAACAGTTGAGATAGTTGAAACAGTTGAAACAGTTGAGATAATTGAGATAGTTGAAACAGTTGAAACAGTTGAGATAGTTGAAACAGTTGAAACAGTTGGGATAGTTGAAACAGTTGAAACAGTTGAGACAGTTGAGATAGTTCAAACAGTTGAGATCGTTGAAACAGTTGAGATCATTGAAACAGTTGACATCATTGAAACAGTTGAAACAGTTGAAACAGTTGAGATAGTTGAGATAGTTGAGATAGTTGAAACAGTTGAAACAGTTGAGATAGTTGAAACAGTTGAAACAGTTGAAACAGTTGAAACAGTTGAGATAGTTGAAACAGTTGAAACAGTTGAAACAGTTAAAATAGTTGAAACAGTTGAAACAGTTTAGATAGTTGAAACAGTTGAAACAGTTGAGATAGTTGAAACAGTTGAAACAGTTGAGATAGTTGAAACAGTTGAAACAGTTGAGATAGTTGAGATAGTTGAAACAGTTGAAACAGTTGAGATAGTTGAAACAGTTGAAACAGTTGAAACAGTTGAGATAGTTGAAACAGTTGAAACAGTTGAAACAGTTGAAACAGTTGAGATAGTTGAAACAGTTGAAACAGTTGAGATAGTTGAAACAGTTGAAACAGTTGAGATAGTTGAGATAGTTGAAACAGTTGAAACAGTTGAGATAGTTGAAACAGTTGAAACAGTTGAAACAGTTGAGATAGTTGAGATAGTTGAAACAGTTGGGATAGTTGAAACAGTTGAAACAATTGAGATAGTTGAGATAGTTGAAACAGTTGAGACAGTTGAGATAGTTGAAACAGTTGAGATCGTTGAAACAGTTGAGATCATTGAAACAGTTGAGATCATTGAAACAGTTGAAACAGTTGAAACAGTTGAGATAGTTGAAACAGTTGAGATAGTTGAAACAGTTGAAACAGTTGAGACAGTTGAGATAGTTGAAACAGTTGAGATAATTGAAACAGTTGAAACAGTTGAGATAGTTGAGATATTTGACACACTTGAAACAGTTGAGATAGTTGAAACAGTTGAAACAGTTGAGATAGTTTAAACAGTTGAGATAGTTGAGATAGTTGAAACAGTTTAGATAGTTGAAACAGTTGAAACAGTTGAGATAGTTGAGATAGTTGAAACAGTTGAAACAGTTTTGATAGTTGAAACAGTTGAGATAGTTGAAACAGTTGAAACAGTTGAGATAGTTGAGATAGTTGAGATAGTTGAAACAGTTGAGATAGTTGAGATAGTTGAAACAGTTGAAACAGTTAAGATAGTTGAAACAGTTGAAAAAGTTGAGATAGTTGAGAAAGTTGAAACAGTTGAGATAGTTGAAACAGTTGAAACAGTTTTGATAATTGAAACAGTTGAAACAGTTGAGATGGTTGATATAGTTGAAACAGTTGAGTTAGTTGAAACAGTTGAGATAGTTGAAACAGTTGAAACAGTTGAGATAGTTGAGATAGTTGAAACAGTTGAAACAGTTGAAACAGTTGAAACAGTTGAGATAGTTGAAACAGTTGAGATAGTTGAAACAGTTGAAACATTTGAAACAGTTGAAACAGTTGAGATAGTTGAAACAGTTGAGATAGTTGAAACAGTTGAAAAAGTTGAGATAGTTGAGATAGTTGAAACAGTTGAAACAGTTGAAACAGTTAAAATAGTTGAAACAGTTGAAACAGTTGAAACAGTTGAGATAGTTGAAACAGTTGAAACAGTTGAGATAGTTGAGATAGTTGAAACAGTTGAAACAGTTTTGATAATTGAAACAGTTGAAACAGTTGAGTTGGTTGAGATAGTTGAAACAGTTGAGATAGTTGAAACAGTTGAGATAGTTGAAACAGTTGAAACAGTTCAGATAGTTGAGATATTTGAAACAGTTGAAACAGTTGAAACAGTTGAGATAGTTGAGATAGTTGAAACAGTTCAGATAGTTGAAACAGTTGAAACAGTTCAGATAGTTGAGATAGTTGAAACAGTTGAAACAGTTGAGATAGTTGAGATAGTTGAAACAGTTGAGATAGATGAAAGAGTTGAAACAGTTGAGATAGTTGAGATAGTTGAAACAGTTGAAACAGTTGAAACAGTTGAGATAGTTGAGATAGTTGAAACAGTTCAGATAGTTGAAACAGTTGAAACAGTTGAGATAGTTGAGATAGTTGAAACAGTTCAGATAGTTGAAACAGTTGAAACAGTTGAGATAGTTGAAACAGTTGAAACAGTTGAGATAGTTGAAACAGTTGAAACAGTTGAGATAGTTGAAACAGTTGAGATAGTTGAAACAGTTGAGATAGTTGAAACAGTTGAAACAGTTGAAACAGTTGAGATAGTTGAAACAGTTGAGATAGTTGAAACAGTTGAGATAGTTGAAACAGTTGAAACAGTTGAGATAGTTGAGATAGTTGAAACAGTTGAAACAGTTTTGATAATTGAAACAGTTGAAACAGTTGAGATGGTTGAGATAGTTGAAACAGTTGAGATAGTTGAAACAGTTGAAACAGTTGAGATAGTTGAAACAGTTGAAACAGTTGAGATTGTTGAAACAGTTGAAACAGTTGAGATAGTTGAAACAGTTGAGATAGTTGAAACAGTTGAAAAAGTTGAGATAGTTGAGATAGTTGAAACAGTTGAGATAGTTGAAACAGTTGAAACAGTTTTGATAATTGAAACAGTTGAAACAGTTGAGATGGTTGAGATAGTTGAAACAGTTGAGTTAGTTGAAACAGTTGAGATAGTTGAAACAGTTGAAACAGTTGAGATAGTTGAAACAGTTGAAACAGTTGAGATAGTTGAAACAGTTGAGATAGTTGAAACAGTTGAGAAAGTTGAAACAGTTGAGATAGTTGAAACAGTTGAAACAGTTCAGATAGTTGAGATATTTGAAACAGTTGAAACAGTTGAAACAGTTGAGATAGTTGAGATAGTTGAAACAGTTCAGATAGTTGAAACAGTTGAAACAGTTGAGATAGTTGAGATAGTTGAAACAGTTGAGATAGTTGAGATAGTTGAAAGAGTTGAAACAGTTGAAACAGTTGAGATAGTTGAAACAGTTGAAACAGTTGAAACAGTTGAGATAGTTGAGATAGTTGAAACAGTTCAGATAGTTGAAACAGTTGAAACAGTTGAGATAGTTGAAACAGTTGAAACAGTTGAGATAGTTGAGATAGTTGAAAGAGTTGAAACAGTTGAAACAGTTGAGATAGTTGAAACAGTTGAAACAGTTGAAACAGTTGAGATAGTTGAAACAGTTGAAACAGTTGAGATAGTTGAAACAGTTGAAACAGTTGGGATAGTTGAAACAGTTGAAACAGTTGAGACAGTTGAGATAGTTCAAACAGTTGAGATCGTTGAAACAGTTGAGATCATTGAAACAGTTGAAACAGTTGAGATAGTTGAGATAGTTGAGATAGTTGAAACAGTTGAAACAGTTGAGATAGTTGAAACAGTTGAAACAGTTGAAACAGTTGAAACAGTTGAGATAGTTGAAACAGATGAAAGAGTTGAAACAGTTGAGATAGTTGAGATAGTTGAAACAGTTGAGATAGTTGAAACAGTTGAAACAGTTGAAACAGTTAAAATAGTTGAAACAGTTGAAACAGTTGAAACAGTTGAGATAGTTGAAACAGTTGAAACAGTTGAGATAGTTGAAACAGTTGAAACAGTTGAAACAGTTGAGATAGTTGAAACAGTTGAAACAGTTGAGATAGTTGAAACAGTTGAAACAGTTGAAACAGTTGAGATAGTTGAAACAGTTGAAACAGTTGAGATAGTTGAAACAGTTGAAACAGTTGAGATAGTTGAAACAGTTGAAACAGTTGAGATAGTTGAGATAGTTGAAACAGTTGAAACAGTTGAGATAGTTGAAACAGTTGAAACAGGTGAAACAGTTGAGATAATTGAGATAGTTGAAACAGTTGAAACAGTTGAGATAGTTGAGATAGTTGAAACAGTTGGGATAGTTGAAACAGTTGAAACAATTGAGATAGTTGAGATAGTTGAAACAGTTGAGACAGTTGAGATAGTTGAAACAGTTGAGATCGTTGAAACAGTTGAGATCATTGAAACAGTTGAGATCATTGAAACAGTTGAAACAGTTGAAACAGTTGAGATAGTTGAAACAGTTCAGATAGTTGAAACAGTTGAAACAGTTGAGATAGTTGAGATAGTTGAAACAGCTGAGATAGTTGAAACAGTTGAAACAGTTGAGACAGTTGAGATAGTTGAAACAGTTGAGATAATTGAAACAGTTGAAACAGTTGAGATAGTTGAGATATTTGACACACTTGAAACAGTTGAGATAGTTGAAACAGTTGAAACAGTTGAGATAGTTTAAACAGTTGAGATAGTTGAGATAGTTGAAACAGTTGAAACAGTTTTGATAGTTGAAACAGTTGAAACAGTTGAGATAGTTGAGATAGTTGAGATAGTTGAAACAGTTGAGATAGTTGAGATAGTTGAAACAGTTGAAACAGTTAAGATAGTTGAAACAGTTGAAAAAGTTGAGATAGTTGAAACAGTTGAAACAGTTGAGATGGTTGATATAGTTGAAACAGTTGAGTTAGTTGAAACAGTTGAGATAGTTGAAACAGTTGAGATAGTTGAAACAGTTGAGAAAGTTGAAACAGTTGAGATAGTTGAAACAGTTGAAACAGTTTTGATAATTGAAACAGTTGAAACATTTGAGATAGTTGAGATAGTTGAAACAGTTGAGACAGTTGAGATAGTTGAAACAGTTGAGATCGTTGAAACAGTTGAGATCATTGAAACAGTTGAGATCATTGAAACAGTTGAAACAGTTGAAACAGTTGAGATAGTTGAGATAGTTGAGATAGTTGAAACAGCTGAGATAGTTGAAACAGTTGAGACAGTTGAGATAGTTGAAACAGTTGAGATAATTGAAACAGTTGAAACAGTTGAGATAGTTGAGATATTTGACACACTTGAAACAGTTGAGATAGTTGAAACAGTTGAGATAGTTGAGATAGTTGAAACAGTTGAGATAGTTGAAACAGTTGAAACAGTTGAGATAGTTGAGATAGTTGAAACAGTTGAGATAGTTGAAACAGTTGAAACAGTTGAGATAGTTGAAACAGTTGAGATTGTTGAAACAGTTGAAACAGTTGAGATAGTTGAGATAGTTGAAACAGTTGAAACAGTTGAGATAGTTGAAACAGTTGAAACAGTTGAAACAGTTGAAACAGTTGATATTGTTGAAACAGTTGAGATAGTTGAAACAGTTGAGATAGTTGAAACAGTTGAAACAGTTGAGATAGTTGAGATAGTTGAAACAGTTGAGATAGTTAAAACAGTTGAAACAGTTTTGATAATTGAAACAGTTGAAACAGTTGAGATGGTTGAGATAGTTGAAACAGTTGAAACAGTTGAGATAGTTGAAACAGTTGAAACAGTTGAGATAGTTGAAACAGTTGAGATAGTCGAAACAGTTGAGATAGTTGAAACAGTTGAAACAGTTCAGATAGTTCAGATATTTGAAACAGTTGAAACAGTTGAGACAGTTGAGATAGTTGAAACAGTTGAAACAGTTGAGATGGTTGAGATAGTTGAAACAGTTGAGACAGTTGAGATAGTTGAGATAGTTGAAACAGTTGAAACAGTTGAGATGGTTGAGATAGTTGAAACAGTTGAAACAGTTGAAACAGATAGTTGAGATAGTTGAGATAGTTGAGATAGTTGAAATAGTTGAGATAGTTGAAACAGTTGAGATAGTTGAGACAGTTGAGATAGTTGAGATAGTTGAAATAGTTGAGATAGTTAAAACAGTTGAAACAGTTGAGATAGTTGAAACAGTTTTGATAATTGAAACAGTTGAAACAGTTGAGATAGTTGAGATAGTTGAAACAGTTGAGACAGTTGAGATAGTTGAAACAGTTGAGATCGTTGAAACAGTTGAGATCATTGAAACAGTTGAGATCATTGAAACAGTTGAAACAGTTGAAACAGTTGAGATAGTTGAGATAGTTGAGATAGTTGAGATAGTTGAGATAGTTGAAACAGTTGAGATAATTGAAACAGTTGAAACAGTTGAGATAGTTGAGATATTTGACACACTTGAAACAGTTGAGATAGTTGAAACAGTTGAGATAGTTGAGATAGTTGAAACAGTTGAGATAGTTGAAACAGTTGAAACAGTTGAGATAGTTGAGATAGTTGAAACAGTTGAGATAGTTGAAACAGTTGAAACAGTTGAGATAGTTGAAACAGTTGAGATAGTTGAAACAGTTGAGATTGTTGAAACAGTTGAAACAGTTGAGATAGTTGAGATAGTTGAAACAGTTGAAACAGTTTTGATAATTGAAACAGTTGAAACAGTTGAGATGGTTGAGATAGTTGAAACAGTTGAGATAGTTGAAAAAGTTGAGATAGTTGAAACAGTTGAAACAGTTGAAACAGTTGAGATAGTTGAAACAGTTGAAACAGTTGAGATAGTTGAAACAGTTGAGATAGTCGAAACAGTTGAGATAGTTGAAACAGTTGAAACAGTTCAGATAGTTCAGATATTTGAAACAGTTGAAACAGTTGAGATGGTTGAGATAGTTGAAACAGTTGAGACAGTTGAGATAGTTGAAACAGTTGAAACAGTTGAAACAGATAGTTGAGATAGTTGAGATAGTTGAGATAGTTGAAATAGTTGAGATAGTTGAAACAGTTGAGATAGTTGAGACAGTTGAGATAGTTGAGATAGTTGAAATAGTTGAGATAGTTAAAACAGTTGAAACAGTTGAGATAGTTGAAACAGTTTTGATAATTGAAACAGTTGAAACAGTTGAGATAGTTGAGATAGTTGAAACAGTTGAAACAGTTGAGTTAGTTGAAACAGTTGAAACAGTTGAAACAGTTGAGATAGTTGAAACAGTTGAAACAGTTGAGATAGTTGAGATAGTTGAAACAGTTGAGATAGTTGAAACAGTTGAGACAGTTGAGATAGTTGAGATAGTTGAGATAGTTAAAACAGTTGAAACAGTTGAGATAGTTGAAACAGTTTTGATAATTGAAACAGTTGAAACAGTTGAAACAGTTGAGTTAGTTGAAACAGTTGAAACAGTTGAAACAGTTGAGATAGTTGAGATAGTTGAAACAGTTGAAACAGTTGAGATAGTTGAAACAGTTGAGATTGTTGAAACAGTTGAAACAGTTGAGATAGTTGAGATAGTTGAAACAGTTGAAACAGTTTTGATAATTGAAACAGTTGAAACAGTTGAGATGGTTGAGATAGTTGAAACAGTTGAAACAGTTGAGACAGTTGAAACAGTTGAAACAGTTGAAACAGTTGAAACAGTTGAAACAGTTGAAACAGTTGATATTGTTGAAACAGTTGAGATAGTTGAAACAGTTGAAACAGTTGAGATAGTTGAGATAGTTGAAACAGTTGAAACAGTTGAGATAGTTGAGATAGTTGAAACAGTTGAGATAGTTAAAACAGTTGAAACAGTTTTGATAATTGAAACAGTTGAAACAGTTGAGATGGTTGAGATAGTTGAAACAGTTGAGATAGTTGAAAAAGTTGAGATAGTTGAAACAGTTGAAACAGTTGAAACAGTTGAGATAGTTGAAACAGTTGAAACAGTTGAGATAGTTGAAACAGTTGAAACAGTTTTGATAATTGAAACAGTTGAAACAGTTGAGATGGTTGATATAGTTGAAACAGTTGAGTTAGTTGAAACAGTTGAGATAGTTGAAACAGTTGAAACAGTTGAGATAGTTGAAACAGTTGAAACAGTTGAGATAGTTGAAACAGTTGAGATAGTTGAAACAGTTGAGAAAGTTGAAACAGTTGAGATAGTTGAAACAGTTGAAACAGTTCAGATAGTTGAGATAGTTGAAACAGTTGAAACAGTTTTGATAATTGAAACAGTTGAAACAGTTGAGATAGTTGAAACAGTTGAAACAGTTGAGATAGTTGAAACAGTTGAGATAGTTGAAACAGTTGAAACAGTTGAGATAGTTGAAACAGTTGAAACAGTTGAGATAGTTGAGATAGTTGAAACAGTTGAAACAGTTGAGATAGTTGAAACAGTTGAAACAGTTGAAACAGTTTAGATAATTGAGATAGTTGAAACAGTTGAAACAGTTGGGATAGTTGAAACAGTTGAAACATTTGAGATAGTTGAGATAGTTGAAACAGTTGAGACAGTTGAGATAGTTGAAACAGTTGAGATCGTTGAAACAGTTGAGATCATTGAAACAGTTGAGATCATTGAAACAGTTGAAACAGTTGAAACAGTTGAGATAGTTGAGATAGTTGAGATAGTTGAAACAGCTGAGATAGTTGAAACAGTTGAGACAGTTGAGATAGTTGAGATAATTGAAACAGTTGAAACAGTTGAGATAGTTGAGATATTTGACACACTTGAAACAGTTGAGATAGTTGAAACAGTTGAGGTAGTTGAGATAGTTGAAACAGTTGAGATAGTTGAAACAGTTGAAACAGTTGAGATAGTTGAGATAGTTGAAACAGTTGAGATAGTTGAAACAGTTGAAACAGTTGAGATAGTTGAAACAGTTGAGATAGTTGAAACAGTTCAGATTGTTGAAACAGTTGAAACAGTTGAGATAGTTGAGATATTTGAAACAGTTGAAACAGTTTTGATAGTTGAAACAGTTGAGATAGTTGAAACAGTTCAGATTGTTGAAACAGTTGAGATATTTGACACACTTGAAACAGTTGAGATAGTTGAAACAGTTGAGATAGTTGAGATATTTGACACACTTGAAACAGTTGAGATAGTTGAAACAGTTGAGATAGTTGAGATAGTTGAAACAGTTGAGATAGTTGAAACAGTTGAAACAGTTGAGATAGTTGAGATAGTTGAAACAGTTGAAACAGTTGAGATAGTTGAAACAGTTGAGATAGTTGAAACAGTTCAGATTGTTGAAACAGTTGAAACAGTTGAGATAGTTGAAACAGTTGAAACAGTTGAAACAGTTGAGATGGTTGAAACAGTTGAAACAGTTGAAACAGTTGAAACAGTTGATATTGTTGAAACAGTTGAGATAGTTGAAACAGTTGAGATAGTTGAAACAGTTGAAACAGTTGAGATAGTTGAGATAGTTGAAACAGTTGAGATAGTTAAAACAGTTGAAACAGTTTTGATAATTGAAACAGTTGAAACAGTTGAGATGGTTGAGATAGTTGAAACAGTTGAGATAGTTGAAAAAGTTGAGATAGTTGAAACAGTTGAAACAGTTGAAACAGTTGAGATAGTTGAAACAGTTGAGATAGTCGAAACAGTTGAGATAGTTGAAACAGTTGAAACAGTTCAGATAGTTCAGATATTTGAAACAGTTGAAACAGTTGAGACAGTTGAGATAGTTGAAACAGTTGAAACAGTTGAGATGGTTGAGATAGTTGAAACAGTTGAGACAGTTGAGATAATTGAAACAGTTGAAACAGTTGAAACAGATAGTTGAGATAGTTGAGATAGTTGAGATAGTTGAAATAGTTGAGATAGTTGAAACAGTTGAGATAGTTGAGACAGTTGAGATAGTTGAGATAGTTGAAATAGTTGAGATAGTTAAAACAGTTGAAACAGTTGAGATAGTTGAAACAGTTTTGATAATTGAAACAGTTGAAACAGTTGAGATAGTTGAGATAGTTGAAACAGTTGAAACAGTTGAGATAGTTGAGATAGTTGAAATAGTTGAGATAGTTAAAACAGTTGAAACAGTTGAGATAGTTGAGATAGTTGAGATAGTTAAAACAGTTGAAACAGTTGAGATAGTTGAAACAGTTTTGATAATTGAAACAGTTGAGATAGTTGAAACAGTTTTGATAATTGAAACAGTTGAAACAGTTGAGATAGTTGAGATAGTTGAAACAGTTGAAACAGTTGAGTTAGTTGAAACAGTTGAAACAGTTGAAACAGTTGAGATAGTTGAAACAGTTGAAACATTTGAGATAGTTGAAACAGTTGAAACAGTTGAGATAGTTGAGATAGTTGAAACAGTTGAAACAGTTGAGATAGTTGAGATAGTTAAAACAGTTGAAATAGTTGAGATAGTTAAAACAGTTGAAATAGTTGAGATAGTTAAAACAGTTGAAATAGTTGAGATAGTTAAAACAGTTGAAACAGTTGAGATAGTTGAAACAGTTTTGATAATTGAAACAGTTGAAACAGTTGAAACAGTTGAGTTAGTTGAAACAGTTGAAACAGTTGAGATAGTTGAGATAGTTGAGATAGTTTAAATAGTTGAGATAGTTGAAACAGTTGAGATAGTTGAAACAGTTGAAACAGTGGAAACAGTTGAGAAACAGTGGAGACAGTTGAGATAGTTGAAACAGTGGAGACAGTTGAGATAGTTGAGATAGTTGAGAAAGTTGATAAATACGTGGGCAAATCTGTAATATATTAGCTGTTTTCTATATTGTTTTCGCAGGCTCTTGGATAGGTTTATTCATTAGCCTACACAAATGTCTTCTCTTCACTGTCTGCTACATTCCACAAATAGATGTGACTACCAGTACCAATATAATGGCCAATGTTTGTCGTGATCACAACCTATTCCGCCTTCCCTCTCTCTCACTCTTTCTATCTCTCTCTCACTTTCCCTCCTTCTCTTTATGTCTCAGACCATTAGAACAGTTAGAACCCTGGTTGCTAGGCAACCCCCCTCATTCTGTGATTCCTTCTGAGATTCTGAAAGGTCTCTTGGCCAGAAGAGAAAAGAGGAGAGGAAAGGGAGAGTGAGTGAGAAGGATTGGAGTAGGGGAAGGAGGGGAGGGGAGAGGGAGAGGAGCCTAGAGGTTATGAGAGGTTAAAAGAGGTTAAGAGCGCTGGGCCAGTAAGTGGAAGTTTGCTGGTTCGAATCCCTGAGCCGACTAGGGGGAAAATCTGGAGATATGCCCTTGAACAAGGCACTTAACCATAATTGCTCCTGTAAGTTGTTCTGGATAAGAGCGTCTGCTAAATTACTAAAATGTAAAAAAAAGAGGTGGAGGAGGACAAAACCTGCGTCACGGGGGCTGCTGTGTTCTCAACCAGAAAACACTGTTATTTTCCTGTTTTTATAATGATAATAATGCTACCATATATATAATTATATAATTCCAAAAATAATAGCGTCTGTTTTGATTGCCGTTTCCATGCCGATGGAGCCCTTCCATTAGTTAGAGTTGGGAGCTCAGCTAGCTGAGGACAGCATTGATTTGATTCAATATTACCTGTATACTGCAGATGGATAAACAGTCAGCTGGAACAACAGAGAGTGCTTTTCAGAGTGTGCTTTGATGTTGTTTCAGAGTAATGCTTCCTGTGTATGTCGATGGAGCCAGGACAGCACGAAAAGGACAAAAAAGGGCAAAACAAGAATACAATAATGTGTGTGTTTCTTTGTATACTAAGTAGTCATAAACTCAGCAAAAAAAGAAACGTCCCTTTTTCAGGACCCTGTCTTTCAAAGATAATTCGTAAAAATCCAAATAACTTCACAGATCTTCATTGTAAAGAGTTTAAACACTGTTTCCCATGCCTGTTCAATGAACCATAAACAATTAATGAACATGCACCTGTGGAACGGTCGTTAAGACACTAACAGCTTACAGATGGTAGGCAATTAAGGTCACAGTTATGAAAACTTAGGACACTAAAGAGGCCTTTCTACTGACTCTGAAAAACACCAAAAGGAAGATGCCCAGGGTCCCTGCTCATCTGCGTGAACGTGCCTTAGGCATGCTGCAAGGAGGCATGAGGACTGCAGATGTGGTTAGGGCAATAAATTGCAATGCCCCTAATGTGAGACTCCTAAGACAGCGCTACAGGGAGACAGGACGGACAGCTGATCGTCCTCGCAGTGGCAGACCACGTGTAAGGATCAGTACATCCGAACATCACACCTGCGGGACAGGTACAGGATGGCAACAACAACTGCCCGAGTTACACCAGGAACGCACAATCCCTCCATCAGTGCTCAAACTGTCCACAATAGGCTGAGAGAGGCTGGACTGAGGGCTTGTAGGCCTGATGTAAGGCAGGTCCTCACCAGACATCACCGGCAACAATGTCGCCTATGGGCACAAACCCACTTTCGCTGGACCAGACAGGACTGGCAAAAAGTGCTCTTCACTGACGAGTTGCGGTTTTGTCTCTCCAGGGGTGATGGTCGGATTCGCGTTTATCGTCGAAGGAATAAGCGTTACACCGAGGCCTGTACTCTGGACCGGGATCGATTTGGAGGTGGAAGGTCCGTCATGGTTTGGGGCGGTGTGTCACAGCATCATGGGGCTTGTTGTCATTGCAGGCAATCTCAACACTGTGCGTTACAAGGAAGACATCCTCCTCCCTCATGTGGTACCCTTCCTGCAGGCTCATCCTAACATGACCCTCCAGCATGACAATGCCACCAGCCATACTGCTCGTTCTGTGCGTGAATTCCTGCAAGACAGGAATGTCAGTGTTCTGCCATGGCCAGCGAAGAGCCCGGATCTCAATCCCATTGAACACGTCTGGGACCTGTTGGATCGGAAGGTGAGGGCTAGGGCCATTCCCCCCAGAAATGTCCGGGAACTTGCAGGTGCCTTGGTGGAAGAATGGGGTAACATCTCACAGCAAGAACTGGCAAATCTGGTGCAGTCCATGAGGAGGAGATGCACTGCAGTACTTAATGCAGCTGGTGGCCACACCAGATACTGACTGTTACTTTTGATTTTGACCCCCCCTTTGTTCAGGGACACATTATTCCATTTATGTTAGTCACATGTCTGTGGAACTTGTTCAGTTTATGTCTCAGTTGTTGAATCTTGCTATGTTCATACAAATATTTACACATGTTAAGTTTGCTGAAAATAAACACAGTTGACAGTGAGAGGACGTTTCTTCTTTTGCTGAGTTTAGTATGTGACTGTGAAGGTCATTCCATATGAGCAAGACACACACACACACACACACACACACACACACACACACACACACACACACACACACACACACACACACACACACACACACACACACACACACACACACACACACACAGACTAACCTAACCAGTAGAGAGAGAGGTGGAGAGGAGGAGAGAGAGGAGAATTTATGCTTTGGCCACAAATACAAGTATAGGGCGAGTCAACAACATTATTTGGGTTAACAGAATATTAATTAACTTCAGCAGTGCACCATCTCTTTATTAAACAGTAGCTTAGCAACAAGTCGTCACCCCCCCCCCCACACACACACACACACACGTTAGAGTTTAAGGTGCTACAAGCCATTTTTGTAATTGTTTTATCAAGTGTCACTTCCTTCAGATCAAATTGAACCAAATCAAATTTTATTTGTCACATGCGCCAAATACAACAGGTGAAGACCTTACAGTGAAATGCTCACTTACAAGCCCTTAACAAACAATGCAGTTTTAGGAAAAATAAGTGTTTAGTAAAAAATAGATAAGCAAAAAATATAAATAATACGTGGCAGAAACATTATGTACAGAATAAGTTACAAATAACGCGGAGAAACACACACAATAGCACAATTGGTTAGGAGAACGGCAGCCATCTCCTCTGGCATGATTACCATGACATGGTGAGGGGTTTTGAATTCATAATTCCACCATTTGTTTTTGATGTAGTGTAATTGTCTCAGAGGGCTGAGCTGTCTATTGAAGCATACTATGGGAAAACATGGCTGCATGTTTTATTGTATACAGTGGATGTAGTGTATTGGCTTGAGGGATCACTCACAAACACACAAAGTAAAACTCAGAGACAACAGTGCACACACACACACACACACCAGGGTTTCCGGGAAAATTTTAATTTATTTGACATTTGAGAAATGTACCAGTCATCCATAGGCCTGTTCATTTGGTGCGTAACCCATTAGGGCATCCACCCACGCAGCCATCGCCATCAATACACAAGGGATATTGGGCCAAATTAGACGCATTTGAGTGTCCTCAAAAACAGTCTATAACTGTAATATTGCCTGTGTGTAGCTGGTGTAGAGGAGTCAGGCGCAGGACAGCAGAAATGACTAATAAACGTAATTTACTCAAATATTCACAAATACAACGCAATAATACGAGCCCACAATAACGGACCGTATTACAAACAAACAATCACTCACAAACAAACATGGGGGAACAGAGGGTTAAATAATGAACAAGTAATTGGGGGAATGAAACCAGGTGTGTAAGACAAGGACAAAACAAATGGAAAATGAAAAGTGGATCGGCGATGGCTAGAAGGCCAGTGACGTCGACCGCCGAACGCCGCCCGAACAAGGAGAGGGACCGACTTCGGCGGAAGTCGTGACAATAACAAATGAGAAAAACACTATTCTTTGTGTTTTTGATGTGTATCATCAACTTTAGAATCTATCGTTTTGTTGGTGTTTACTTTCCTAAAACAACAATTTTCCACCTCAGCTAAATGCATCAGGGCATTGCATGTATAGGCCTATAGGCTTAGATGTCCTCTGTATGATATATATATACAAAGTGGGGGAAAAAGGTATTTGATCCCCTGCTGATTTTGTACATTTGCCCACTGACAAAGAAATCATAATCCCATAGAAAATAATCCCATAGAAAATCTGTGGAGGGAGCTGAAGGTTCGAGTTACCAAACGTCAGCCTCGAAACCTTAAACACTTGGAGAAGATCTGCAAAGAGGAGTGGGACAAAATCCCTCCTGAGATGTGTGCAAACTTGGTGGCCAACTACAAGAAACGTCTGACCTCTGTGATTGCCAACAACGGTTTTGCCACCAAGTACTAAGTCATGTTTTGCAGAGGGGTCAAATACCTATTTCCCTGATTAAAATGCAAATCAATTTATAACATTTTTGGCATGCGTTTTTCTCGATATTTTTCTTGTTATTCTGTCTCTCACTGTTCAAATAAACCTACCATTAAAATTATAGACTGATCATGTCTTTGTTAGTGGGCAAACGTACAAAATCAGCAGGGGATCAAATACTTTTTTCCCCCACTATATATATATATACGCAGTTGAAGTCGAAAGTTTACATACACCTTAGCCAAATACATTTAAACTCAGTTTTTCACAATTCCTGACATTTAATTCTCGTAAAAATTCCCTGTCTTTGGTTAGTTAGGATCACCACTTTATTTTAAGAATGTGAAATGTCAGAATAATAGTAGAGACAATGATTTATTTCAGCTTTTATTTCTTTCATCACATTCTCAGTGGGTCAGATGTTTACATACACTCAATTAGCATTTGGTAGCATTGCCTATAAATTGTTTAACTTGGGTCAAATGTTTCAGGTAGCCTTCCACAAGCTTCCCACAATAAGTTGGGTGAATTTTGGCCCATTCCTCCTGACAGAGCTGGTGTAACGGAGTCAGGTTTGTAGGCCTCCTTGCTCGCACATGCTTTTTCAGTTCTGCCCACAAATGTTCTATATGATTGAGGTCAGGGCTGTGTGATGGCTAATCCAGTACCTTGACTTTGTTGTCCTTAAGCCATTTTGCCACAACTTTGGAAGTATGCTTGGGGTCATTGTCCATTTGGAAGACCCATTTGCGACCAACTTCCTGACTGATGTCTTGAGATGTTGCTTCAATATATCCACATCATTTTCCTACCTCATGATGCCATCTATTTTGTGAAGTGCACCAGTCCCTCCTGCAGCAAAGCACCCCCACAACATGATGCTGTCACCCCCGTGCTTCATGGTTGGGATGGTATTCTTCGGCTTGCAAGCCTCCCCCTTTTTCCTCCAAACATAACGATGGTCATTATGGCCAAACAGTTCTATTTTTGTTTCATCAGACCAGAGGACATTTCTACAAAAAGTACAATCTTTGTCCCCATGTGCAGTTGCAAACCGTAGTCTGGCTTTTTTAAGGCGGTTTTGGAGCAGTGGCTTCTTCCTTGCTGAGCGGCCTTTCAGGTTATGTCGATATAGGACTCGTTTTACTTTGGATATAGATACTTTTGTACCTGTTTCCTCCAGCATCTTCACAAGGTCCTTTGCTGTTGTTCTGGGATTGACTTGCACTTTTTGCACCAAAGTACATTCATCTCTAGGCGACAGAATGTGTCTCCTTCCTGAGCGGAGTGACAGCTGCTTGGTCCCATGGTGTTTATACTTGCGTACTATTGTTTGTACAGATGAACGTGGTACCTTCAGGTGTTTAGAAATTTCTCCCAAGGATGAACCAGACTTGTGGAGGTCTACAATTTTTTTCTGAGGTCTTGGCTGATTTCTTTTGATTTCCCCATGATGTCAAGCAAAGAGGCACTGAGTTTGAAGGTAGGCCTTGAAATACATCCACAGGTACACCTCCAATTGACTCAAATTATGTCAATTAGCCTATCAGAAGCTTCTAAAGCCATGACATCATTTTCTGGAATTTTCCAAGCTGTTTAAAGGCACAGTCAACTTAGTGTATGTAAACTTCTGACCCACTGGAATTGTGATACAGTGAATTGTAAGTTAAATAATCTGTCTGTAAACAATTGTTGGAAAAATGACTTGTGTCATGCACAAAGTAGATGTCCTAACAGACTTGCTGAAACTATAGTTTGTTAACAAGACATTTTTGGAGTGGTTGAAAAACGAGTTTTAATGACTCCAACCTAAGTGTATGTAAACTTCTGACTTCAACTGTAGGCAAGAAAGAGAAAGAGAACAGAAAGAGGCTAATTCGTTAATTTTCTATCCAAATATTTTGTTTAAAGGTAAGCATCACATTGTTAGATTACAGGACTAACTCAGGTAGGTCTAAAATCTTCTTCCTCACCTCAAGTTCATATCACAGGCCTGCAGTATAACAGGCTAATAGCCACACCACACCAAAGCTTAACAAAAAACTTCTTCAGGTTAGGCGTCCGGGACAGCTAGCGAGACAACTTCCGGTGAAGCTGGAGGGCGCGCAATTCAAATAAATAATCATAAAAATTATGGATGTTAAACATTTAGGTACATACAAGTGTCTTATATTGGTTGAAAACTTAAATTCTTGTTAATCTAACTACATTATCCGATTTACAGTAGGCTTTACAGTGAAAGCATGCCATGCGATTGTTTGAGGACAGCGCCCCACATCAAAATATTTTTACACCGGCACAGGTTTCCTAAATTCACAAATAGCGATTAAATATTCACTTACTTTTTGAATATCTTCCTCTGATTTGTCATCCAAAGGGTCCCAGCTATAATATTTTGTGTTGTTTTGTTAGATAAAATCCTTCTTTATATCCCAAAAACTCTGTTTAGTTGGCGCCATCGATTTGAGTGATCCACTCGTTCAACGTGCCAAGATAGGAATCCGAAAATCTACCCCTAAACTTTGTTTCAACAAGTCAAAATACATTTATATTTAACCTGTTAGGGCTAGGGGGCAGCATTGACACGGCTGGATAAAAAACATACCCGATTTAATCTGGTTACCACTCCTACTCAGTAACTAGAATATGCATATACTTATTACATATGGATAGAAAACACCCTAAATTTTCTAAAACTGTTTGAATGGTGTCTGTGAGTATAACAGAACTCAAATGGCAGGTCAAAACCTGAGAGATTCCTTTACAGGAAGTGGCCTGTCTGACCATTTCTGGAACTTCTTTGCCATCTCTATCATTTACTAAGGATCTCTGCTCTAACGTGACACTTCCCACGTATTCCATAGGCTCTCAGAGCCCGGGAAAAAAGAGAATGTCGTCATTCCAGCCCCAGGCTGAAACACATTATCGCCTTTCTCAAGTGGCCCATCAAGAGACACTAGCTTATGCGCGTGACCCCGACCGCCCCCGCCTTTGGGATTTTTTCCTCTGTTTGCCGAAAAGGAGATTCCCTGTCGGAATATTATCGCTTTTCTACGAGAAAAATGACGTAAAAATTGATTTTAAACAGCGGTTGACATGCTTCGACGTACGGCAATGGAATACTTTGAATTTTATTGTCAGGAATTGCGCCAAGCGCGCGACACTTCTTTACTATTTCGGATAGTGTCTGGAACGCACGAACAAAACGCCGCTATTCGGATATAACGATGGATTATTTTGGACCAAACCAACATTTGTTATTGAAGTAGACGTCCTGGGTGTGCATTCTGACGAAGACAACAAAAGGTAATGACATTTTTATAATAGTAAATATGATTATGGTGAGTGCTAAACTTGCCGGGTGTCTAAATAGCGAGCCCGTGATGCCTGGGCTATGTACTTAGAATATTGCAAAATGTGCTTTCACCAAAAAGCTATTTTAAAATCGGACATATCGAGTGCATAGAGGAGGTCTGTATCTATAATTCTTAAAATAATTGTTATGCTTTTTGTGAACGTTTATCGTGAGTAATTTAGTAAAATGTTAGCGAATTCCCCGTAAGTTTGCGGGGGGTATGCTAGTTCTGAACGTCACATGCTAATGTAAAAAGCTGGTTTTTGATATAAATATGAACTTGATTGAACAAAACATGCATGTATTGTATAACATAATGTCCTAGGGTTGTCATCTGATGAAGATCATCAAAGGTGAGTGCTGCATTTAGCTGTCTTCTGGGTTTTGGTGACATTATATGCTGGCTTGAAAAATGGGTGTCTGATTATTTCTGGCTTGGTACTCTGCTGACATAATCTAATGTTTTGCTTTCGTTGTAAAGCCTTTTTGAAATCGGACAGTGTGGTTAGATTAACGAGAGTCTTATCTTTAAATGGCTGTAAAATAGTCATATGTTTGAGAAATTGAAGTAATAGGATTTTGAAGATTTTGAAAATCGCGCCACAGGCTGGCAGTGGCTGTTACGTCGGTGGGACGAATTCGTCCCGCCGGTCCCATAGAGGTTAATTCTCATATACCCTAAAATGTAATCAAACTATAATATTTAATACGGAAAGAAGTATGTTCAATTGGAAAGCGATATTAGCAGGTGCGTGTTGTCTTCATGGCATGCGCACCCACGAATTTCCAAGACTGTGCCCCTGTAGTAAAACTCATTATTCTTACTCGTTTTGGAAGGAACAAGCCTGCAACCTTGAACATTGAGTGCTGACACCCAGTGGAAGCCATAGAAATTGCATACTGGGAGCTAGATTAAATTATTTCCCTATACTTTCCATTGTAAGAGCATGGGCTCTCAACAAAACAAAACAATTCTGGTTGTTTTTCTTCTTGAGATTTTCTCCTACCATATCTTTTGTGTTATAGTCTCCTACATTATTTTAACATTTCTACAAACCCCCAAGTATCTTCTTTCCAATGGTACCAATTATATGCATATCCTGGCTTCAGGGCCTGAGCAACAGGCAGTTCACTTTGGGCAGGTCAGTCAGGCGGAAATTTAGAAAAAAGCCTGAAAAAGTTTTTAATAAAAGTTTCAAAACTTTATTAAGGTAGTATCAAAGGTCAGCCGTTGTTTATAGGGAAAATACCAAAAGGTTATTACACTGACCAAAAATATAATCGCAACATGTAAAGTGTTGGTCCCATGTTTTATGAGCTGAAATAAAAGATGACAGATGTTTTCCATAAGCACAAAAAACGTATTTCTCTCATATTTTGTGCACAAATGTCAAGATAATTCATCCACCTGACAGGTGTGGCATATCAATGAAGCTGATTAAACAGCATGATCACTACACAGGTGCACCTTGTGCTGGGGACAATAAAATGTGCAGTTCTGTCACACAACAGAACGCCACAGATGTCTCAAGTTTTGAGGGAGAGTGCAATTGGCATGCTGACTGCAGGCTTGTCCACCAGAGCTGATGCCAGAGAATTGAATGTTAATTTCTCTACCTTAAACTGCCTCCAATGGCATTTTTGAGAATTTTGCAGTACATCCAACCGGCTTCAAAACTGCAGACCATGTGTATGGCATCGTGTGGGCGAGTGGTTTGCTGATGTCAATGTTGTGAACAGAGTGGTGGTGGTGAGGTTATGGTATGGGCAGGCATAAACTATGGACAATAAAAACAATTGCATTTTATCGATGGCAATTTGAATGCACAAAAATACTGTGATGAGATCCTGAGGCCCATTGTTTTAAGGTATCTGTGACCAACAGATGTTTATCTGTATTCCCAGTCATGTGAAATTCATTGAATTTATTTCAATTGACTGATTTCCTCATATGAACTGTTTATTTTTTTGTTCCGTATATATTGCGCCAATTAAATTAAGTTTAGAATTGTATGTCGACCTCCTTGGTTTTTCATTTTTATGGTATATTGCAGCGAACACAACATTACAGATGGAACTAATTTGGCAAAAAAAAAACTGAATGAAACTGGTTTAAACCTTCACAACATTTTTGAACAGGCAATTGCCAAGAAAGGCAAGTGCCTACAGTATCCAACAAATGACAACACTATGCTAATGATATTTATTTTACAACAGGCATACCTATTTTAATCAATGTGATTTTGTTTCACTGAATCTCCGTCTGTATATTTGGTTAATTCTCTGACTGGGCAAATAAGTGTAGGTGGTATAGTTCATCTGTACGTCTGTATGATCTATCACTGATCAGAAACGTTTAGCATGCTGTAATGTAGCCTAAATCAAGTGTTAATCTATCACTGATCAGAAACGTTTAGCATGCTGTAATGTAGCCTAAATCAAGTGTAGGCCTATTATTTTGCTCGATGGCGTATAGGCATCTCCAAAAGCCTGCAGAGGTTGTGAAATATGAACACGAGGCTCACATTATTTTCTATTGATATCTTGATGAATATACTTTCAATGTAAGACTCTACACCAGTTCCCTAACATAGTGGAGTGAGGGTAGGAAAGAGATTAAACGTGGATCAAAAAAACATGGGCTTGGCTTGAGCTCTGTTTAATGAACAAAATCACTATTGATTTCCTGTGCATGGCACAGCCATGCAGACTATAGGCTGCACAGACCAGTAACATCATCAACTCAAAATAAGCTATTCTATTCTTTTGAAAATACATTTTATTAGTCTCATAATGTTTCTTAGGACCTACCTAAAATTTGTGAATAGTGGATTTATTTTTGATGGTGTATATTTTCAATGGATTTATCAAAATGGACATCCACCAACATCGACACACGTATACAAAAGGCTTATCCTGGCCAGAATCTAGTAAAAATAGGACCGTATGAATTGGGTTCTAAAAAACATTGCCTGATTAAAAGTCTGTCTTTAAAGGGTAATAGAAAAGGAGAGAGGGAGAAAGAGAGTGGTGTGAAAGAGAGAGGGAGAAAGAGAGAGAGTGTGGTGTGAAAGAGAGAGGGAGAAAGAGAGAGAGAGGTGTGAAAGAGAGAGGGAGAAAGAGAGCGAGTGGTGTGTAAGAGAGAGGGAGAAAGAGAGAGAGGGGTGTGAAAGAGAGAGGGAGAAAGAGAGAGAGTGGTGTGTAAGAGAGAGAGAAGTGGTGTGAAAGAGAGAGGGAGAAAGAGAGAGAGTGGTGTGAAAGAGAGAGGGAGCAAGAGAGAGAGTGGTGTGAAAGAGAGAGGGAGAAAGAGAGAGAGGGGTGTGAAAGAGAGAGGGAGAAAGAGAGAGAGTGGTGTGTAAGAGAGAGAGAAGTGGTGTGAAAGAGAGAGGGAGAAAGAGAGAGTGGTGTGAAAGAGAGAGGGAGAAAGAGAGAGAGTGGTGTGAAAGAGAGAGGGAGAAAGAGAGAGAGTGGTGTGAAAGAGAGAGGGAGAACGAGAGAGAGAGTGGTGTGAAAGAGAGAGGGAGAAAGAGAGAGAGTGGTGTGAAAGAGAGAGGGAGAAAGAGAGAGACAGTGGTGTGAAAGAGAGAGAGAGAGTGTTGTGAAAGAGAGAGGGAGAAAGAGAGAGAGAGGGAGAAAGAGAGAGAGAGGTGTGAAAGAGAGAGGGAGAAAGAGAGAGAGAGTGGTGTGAAAGAGAGAGGGAGAAAGAGAGAGAGAGGTGTGAAAGAGAGAGGGAGAAAGAGAGAGAGAGAGTGGTGTGAAAGAGAGAGGGAGAAAGAGAGAGAGAGGGAGAAAGAGAGAGAGAGGGAGAAAGAGAGAGAGAGTGGTGTGAAAGAGAGAGGGAGAAAGAGAGAGAGAGGTGTGAAAGAGAGAGGGAGAAAGAGAGAGAGAGAGTGGTGTGAAAGAGAGAGGGAGAAAGAGAGAGAGTGTTGTGAAAGAGAGAGGGAGAAAGAGAGAGCGAGTGGTGTGAAAGAGAGGGAGAAAGAGAGAGAGTGTTGTGAAAGGCAGTCACTCTGCCTCTGCTACCCCAGAGGTAGCAGACAGCCGTGGTGTGGTGTGATTTTAGAACTCTGTCCTGTCCTCTAGTGTTGTGATGACCTAGCCTGATGTAACTGTCCCTGTCCCCAAGGCTCGGTCACGCCTTCACCCACTACACTACCTTCCCCCCAATACTCCCTATCTTCTCTGTGTCACCTTCCCCCCACTGCCCCTCTCTTCTCTGTGTCACCTTACCCCAGTACCCCCTCTCTTCTCCTCTCTTTCCTCTCCCCACAAGCTGTGGCTGTGTCTCTCTGTCCCCAAGCCCCCATGGCAGGGCAGCTGTCCTACATCCCTCCACCCCCACTTTCAGTGTCACCTTGGCTCCCCCCAAACCTGCTGACATCTCACTGCTGTCGGCCCTGAGGGCACATTGCCGTGGTAACGACAGGACAGCTAGCTAATGAGGAGGACTACTTTGCGTGCTGCTCATTAATCAGTGGGAAGTGCTTTGTCCATCATGATGTCACTCCCTGGCCACCAGGGTCAATGTATTGTTTCACCTCTGTTCTGTTTAGCCTTGTGAAAACTAGAGTTGATTTAACATGACAACCCAACCAGAGGGAGTGATAGAAGACTTTTCTGTTTTAATAGATGAGACAGATGAGAGTGTGGGTCTATAGTTTGGGTTCCACCTCACCTCTCCTCCTGTCCTCTATCTCCACTGACGTGTAATGACAAGGCGTTGTGACAGGACATTTGGCGTTCCCCTGTCGGCCTGTCTATGTCTATCAGATCACTGCAGAGGAAGGAAAGGAAAGGGAGGGAGATAAAGTTGAGAGTCATTGTAAACGACTGAGCAGTTTTAAAGTCTACTTCATCTCATACTGACCCTCTGTCACTCCACAAACACCCATCTGGGGTCTTCTAGGTGAAGGTTTGCCTTCAAGGGGTGTCTCGGAATCTCTTTCAGATTGCTTTGTCTGTCTTTGAGTGTATGACTTTATATAACGCCTTGTGTTGGTGGGTGTTTGTGGGTGGGTGTTTTTTGTGTGTGCGTGTGTGTGTATGTGAGACGTGTGTGTGTTGTGTGGGTGTTTGACGTATGTGTTACATCGTGTGTGTAGCCTGTGTTTGTGGGATGGCTTCGAGGAACGCATCAATATGCGGCAGCACGGCCCGTGTCTTCCTTCCCTGCTGGCGCCTCCTCTCCTCTCATCTCTCATCACTTCACTCGTCTTCCGCTGCTGTCGCTCAGGGCTGGGCCTGCCTGAGTGGGGCGACGTCGGGATGTGGGGGATACAGGGATGGAGAGATGAAGGAGGGATGGAGAGATGGGGAGAGGGAGGAGGGATGGAGGGATGAAGGAGGGGTGGGGAGAGGGTGGCGGGATAGAGGGATGGAGAGATGAAGGAGGGATAGAGGGATAGAGAGATGGGGAGAGGGTGGAGGGATAGAGGGATGGAGAGATGAAGGAGTGATAGAGAGATGGGGAGAGGGCGGAGGGATGGAGGGATGAAGGAGGGGTGGGGAGAGGGTGGCGGGATAGAGGGATGGAGAGATGAAGGAGGGATAGAGGGATGGAGAGATGGGGAGAGGATAGAGGGATGGGGAGATGAAGGAGGGTGGAGGGATAGAGAGATGGGGAGAGGGTGGAGGGATAGAGAGATGGGGAGAGATCTTGATGCTCGACACTGTAGTATTTCACCCAATAGATATGGGAGTTTATCAAACTTGGATTTGTTTTCTAATTCTTTGTGTTTCTGTGTAATCTGAGGGAAATATGTGTATCTAATATGGTAATATTTGGCAGGAGGTTAGGAAGTGCAGCTCAGTTTTCACCTCATTTTGTGGGCAGTGTGCACATAGCCTGTATTCTCTTGAGAGCCAGGTCTGCCTATAGCCGCCTCTCTCAATAGCAAGGCTATGCTCACTGAGTCTGTACTTAGTCAAACATTTTCCTTAATTTTGGTTCAGTCACAGTGGTCAGGTATTCTGCCACTGTGTATTCTCTGTTTAGGGCCAAATAGCATTCTAGTTTGCTCTGTTTTTTTGTTTGTTAATTCTTTCCAATGTGTCAAGTAATTATCTTTTAGTTTTCTCATGATTTGGTTGGGTCTAATTGTGTTGCTGTCCTTGGGCTCTGTGGTGTCTATTTGTGATTGTGAACAGAGCCCCAGGACCAGCTTGCTTAGGGGATTCTTCTCCAGGTTCATCTCTCTGTAGATGATGGCTTTGATATGGAAGATTTGGGAATCTCTTTCTTTTAGGTGGTTCTCGAATTTAACGGCTCTTTTTTGGATTTCGATAAATACCGGGTATCGGCCTAATTCTGCTCTGCATGCATTATTTGGTGTTTTACTTTGTACAAGGATGATATTTTTTGCTGAATTCTGCATGCGGAGTCTCAATTTGGTGTTTGTCCCATTTTGTGAGTTCTTGGTTGATGAGTGGACCCCAGACCTCTCAATCATATAGTGCAATGGGTTCTATAGCTGATTCAAGTATTATTTTTTCCAGAGCCTAATTGGTATGTCAAATTTGATGTTCCTTTTTATGGCATAGAAGGCCCTTCTTGCCTCGTCTCTCAGATTGTTCAAAGCTTTGTGGAAGTTACCTGTGGCGCTGATGTTTAGGCAGATGTACGTTTCGTTTTTTGTGTGCTCTAGGGCAATGGTGTCTAGACGGAATTTGTATTTATGGTCCTGGCAATTGGACCTTTTTTGGAACACCATTATTTTTGTTTTACTG
Source organism: Salmo salar (assembly GCF_965601325.2). Classification (NCBI taxonomy): domain Eukaryota; kingdom Metazoa; phylum Chordata; class Actinopteri; order Salmoniformes; family Salmonidae; genus Salmo; species Salmo salar. The sequence continues at coordinate 103,627,888 of NC_138303.1, read as the reverse complement.
AGATTTACTGTCAGGGCCCAGGTCTGACAGAATCTGTGCAGAAGATCTAGGTGCTGCTGTATTCTCTCCTTGGTTGGGGACAAAAGAACCAGATCATCAGCAAACAGTAGACATTTGACTTCAGATTCTAGTAGGGTGAGGCTGGGACTTTTCTCGTGCCCTCTCCAATTCCTTGATATATATGTTGAAGAGGGTGGGGCTTAAGCTGCATCCATGTCTCACCCCACGGCCCTGTGAAAAGAAATGTGTGTCAACAAAGCATGAGAAGACTTTGCCTTTGTTTTGGTTTGCTGGTTTGTCAGTTAGGTGAACAAGTGGTCTGTCGTACAGTAATTTGGTAAAAAGCCAATTTGACATTTGCTCAGTACATTGTTTTCACTGAGGAAATGTACAAGTCTGCTGTTAATGATAATGCAGAGGATTTTCCTAAGGTTGCCGTTGACGCATATCCCATGGCAGTTATTGGGGTCAAATTTGTCTCCAATTTTGTGGATTGGGGTGACCAGGTTCCAAATATGTCAGAGCTGGGAATATGCCAGAGCTGACGATGATGTTAAAGAGTTTAAGTATAGCCAATTGGAATTGTGCTCTGTATATTTTATTATTTCATGTAGTATACCATCAACACCACAGTCCTTTTTGGGTTGGAGGGTTTGTATTTTGTCCTGAAGTTCATTCAATGTAATTGGAGAATCCAGTGGGTTCTGGTAGTCTTTAATAGCTGATTCTAAGATTTCTAATTGATCAGGTATATGTTTTTGCTGTTTGTTCTTTTGTTATAGAGCCAAAAAGATTGGAGAAGTGGTTTATCCATACATCTCCATTTTGGATAGATAATTCTTCGTGCTGTTGTTTGTTTAGTGTTTTCCAATTTTCCCAGAAGTGGTTATATGCTATGGATTCTTCAATTACATTGAGCTGATTTCTGACGTGCTGTTCCTTCTTTTTCCGTAGTGTATTTCTGTATTGGTTTAGTGCTTCACCATAGTGGAGGTATAGACTCAGGTTTTCTGGGTCTCTATGTTTTTGGTTGGACAGGTTTCTCAATTTCTTTCTTAGGTTTTTGCATTCTTCATCAAACCATTTGTCATTGTTGTTCATTTTCTTAGGTTGTCTGCTTGAAATGATTAGATTTGATAGGGAAGCTGCAAGGTCAAATATACTGTGTAGGCTTTCTACTTCAAAGTTTACACCTTCACTATTACAGTGAAATGTTTTGTCCAGGAAGTTGTCTAAAAGGGATTGAATTTGTTGTTGCCTAATCGTTTTTTGGTAGGTTTCTACACCTCTTTCCTTCCATCTATACATTTCCTAATATTGTGCATTTCCGTTGGCTTTGATGCCTCATGATTGAGTATTGCTCTGTTCAGGTAGACTGTGATTTTGCTGTGATCTGATAGGGGTGTCGGTGGGCTGACTGTGAACGCTCTGAGAAACTCTAGGTTGAGGTCAGTGATAAAGTAGTCTACAGTATTACTGCCAAGGGGTGAGCTATAGGTGTACCTACCATAGGAGTCTCATCAAAGTCTTCCATTGACTATGTACAGACCCAGCATGTGACTGAGCTGTAGGAGTTGTGAACCATTTTTGTTTGTTTTGCCATAGTTGTGTCTAGGGGGTGATTTTGGGAAGCAATGCTGTCACCATCAGGTTGGTGTTTGTCCCCCTGTGTGCTGAGGGTGTCAGGTTCTTGTCCAGTTTTGGCATTTAAGTAGGTCGGCATAGACTAGTACATGTCCCTCTGCCTGGAAATGGTTGATCTCCCCCTCTAGGATGGAGAAGCTGTTAAAGTATGGGGATTCTATTGGGGGGGATATAGGTAGCACACATGAGGAAATTCTTCTCTCTCGAGATAATTTCCTTACTCATTTCTAGCCAGATGTAAAATGTTCCTGTTTTGTCTAATTTAATAGAGTGGGTTTGGTCTGCTCTTTACCAAATTAGCATACCTCCTGAGTCTCTTCCCTGTTTCACACCTGGTAGTTTGGTGGATGGGACTCTCTCTTTCTCTTCTCTCTGTGTACTCTCTCATCCCCCCATCTCTGTCTCTCTCTCTCTCTCTCTCTCCCTCTCTCCCTCTCCCTCTCCCTCATCTCCTCTGACATTTACAGAAATACTGCCAGTGATTCAGGCGAACATAGAACAGCCTCCCTCCCACCCACCCACCCAACCATGCTCCCTTTCTAAGCACTAACCTGCCCAGATACTGTTACTTTGCTGTGCCATAGGTCTGGATTGTCCAGAGACATACGAGAGACCTTTCCAGTATCCTCCACCACCAACCCCTCTCTCCTCAGGCCCGGTTTGGATCTGGATGATGGTGGGACACCCTTGTAGTTAATTAGCAACGCTGTGTTGCTGGGCCCATTTTAATGAGTGTCCCTCTGAGTGTCTGTCTGTCTTATCTGTCTGCTAATGAGCAAAATGTCCTTTAGAGACACCGCTAGCCAGGCCAGCCAGCTAGACCACTGTGCTGCACTTACACACACACACAATCTCTCTCTCACCACTCGCTCTCTCTCTCTTCTCACTCTTTCTCTCTCTCCCTCTCTTTTTTTCTCGCTCTGTCTGTCTCTCTCTTTCTCTCTCACTCTTTCTCGCTCTCTCTCTCTCTTTGTATCTCTCTCTTTCTCTCTCTCTTTCTCTCTCTTTCTTGCTTTGTCTCTCTCTCTCTCTCTCACTCTGTCAGTCTTTCTCTCACGCTCTGCCACGTTTCCTCCACCCCTTTTTCTAAACTACTCTACTTTATTCTTTCTTTTCCTCCTCCTCCTCCTCAACCTCCTCCCCCATTCCCTCCCACTTCTCCTCCTCAACCTCCTCCCCCTCTTCCTCCCCATCCTCTTCCTCCTCTTCCTCCTCCCCCTCCTGCTTCTTCCCCTATTCTAATC